>NW_008360015.1:12912-15488 GCF_000622305.1 Nannospalax galili | reverse complement strand
TTATTTCCCAGCCTCTATGAATATCATCTTAATTATAAAAAATTACAAATAAAAGTAAGTTATTATAATTATGGGGGGTTTAATGGGGAGGTCACAACCAAATGTTACAAGGAATATTTTCTCTCTCTCTGCCTCTCTCTCATCCTCATTCCCTTGCTCCCCCATTCCTTCACTTGTTCCTTTTTTCTTTAAAACTGGGTGAGTCTCCCTATGTTGTTTAGGGTGGTCTTGAACTTCTGGGCTCAGAAGATCCTTGGTACAACAAGTATGTGCCACTATGCACAGAGAGAGAGAGAGAGAGAGAGAGAGAGAGAGAGACAGAGACAGAGATAGATTTGAATTTGTAACTTCTTCTAAACTCTTGTTTTAATATATATCAAATTTTATTGTTATTTTATTGTATTATATGTTGGCTACAGAATTATTACTATATTTATATAAAATAGTCACAAGATAGTTATATTTTTAAAACATGTTTTTCCTGTATCTCATGATAGTTCATATAATTTTATATACATGAATATCCTGTCCTAAAAGAGAATTTTAAGCATTTTATCTATTATATTTATGTGTCTGTTAGCCTTACATGTAGGTGGCAGGACCTTAATTCTCATGTAAGTAAGGGTTATTTGTTAGTCTCCCTTACTGAATGTAAAAATTGGACCACAATGCTTTAGCTTTCTTGGACATGTCTGTATATTGCTTCAGAGAGGACTGTGTTTGAAAGAACAAACGTGTCACATGTTTTTTAAAAGGGTAATACGGCGCTTCCCTGGGGGGCAGATAATAAAAACAAATGCCTTTTCTTGTTCTCCATGTATATGCTAATATGACTGCTTTGCTATTTTTCATGTGTGCATGTGGTGCACATGCACGTGTGTCTGGGTGTTTAATTGTGTGGGGGTGTCCAAGTTTGGTTTTAAAAAGGTTTTATTTATATTTATTTTACACATACGAGTGTTTTGCCTGCATGTATGTTAAGTGCACTATGCATGTAGAATGCCCACAGAGGCAAGAAGAGGGCATTGGACCTGCTGGAAGCAGAGTCATGGTCAGTTGTGAGCCACACACCAAGAACCCTGGTCGTCTGCAAGAGAACCCAGTGTTTTAAATTTTTTTAATTTATCTTTATTATATATATCTCAATATTTTGCCTACCTGGGGCACGAGAAGGGAGGCTGGGCTGAAGCAAAAGGCAACAGATTTGCTGACATGACAGCCAGAGGAGTTACTATAGAGCTAGTGGGTCCCCTTCAAACATTAGCAGGCCCCCCATCCTCACCCTTCTGCCTGAACCGGACCTGCTGGCAAAACCTGTATACAACAATGAAGAGGAAGAGTGGGTCCAACACCCGGGGGTCACTAAGACAAAGGACTGGTGGGTTCTCCAGGATGGTGACCCATCTTCCCCACAGCCCTGGGGTCATCTCTTCTCTGTCAGCTTCACCAAAGCACACATCTGGAATCAACCAAGTTAAAGGAATTGATCAGAGACAGGCATTTCCTAACCCATCTGGATGAGAAAGTTGAGCAAATTACCTGCTGCTGTGCCACCAGTGCCCGGGTAAACTGAGAAGGGGAAAGTTGGCACCTACGGGCATCCGGAAAGAGGACTTAATCCTGGTGAACACTGGGAAGTGGACGTTACTGAGTGTAGTCCAGTAAGGTTTGGATGCCAGTTTTGTTGATGTTTGCAGACGCATTTTCAGGATGGGTAGAGACTTTTCCTACTAGATCAGAAAGAGCCAAGGTAATCACTAAGCAGTTCCTCATGGAAATTATTCTCTGATTTGGCCTTCCCTCCTCGCTGGGGTCCAACAATGACCCAGCCTTTACAGCTAGAGTTCAACAAGTGGCCAAATTCTAGGAATACATTGGAAGCTGCACTGTGCCTATCGGCCACAAAGTTCAGGACGGTGGAAGGAGCTAACAGGACCATTAAAGAAACATTAACCAAATTATGGGCAGACACTGGTGAAGGGTGGACTGAGTTGCTCCTTATGGTCCTTTTCAGGATCAGGTGCTCCCCATACCTGACTGGACAAGATGACACCATTTGAGACAATGTTCAGGCACCCACCTCCACTGATTCCTGCAAAAGGGAGACCACATTGAACTGTCTAATTGTTCCTTCCTGAAAACCGTACAGGCTTTGCAGCAAGAGGCACCAAATAGATTAAAACCCATAGGCTCAGGGAGCAATTGGTTGCCTCAGCCAAACAGAAGAAATCCCCCCCTGCGCCCCCCTACTCCCAGAGGGGCCCAATTATCAACAATGAAACAAGTCCCCAGCCCCCACCGAGGCCCCAACCAAGGTTACCTATTCCCCTCAGGGAACCAAGCCTATGTGGCTAAAGATAGCCAAAATGTCTATTATAGTAGAAGGGGAAAGAAAAATCTCCCATGACATAAATAGGCTGATGGAATTCATGTCCATAAAACCAACCCTTCAGAGAGTTCTAGAATCAATAGAAAGAGCTGAAGAAAGGAATGACTATACCCAAGGGGTTGCAGAAAGAACTCCAAGGAGAGTATAACAGTGTAAAAGTACAACTATAGCAAGAATATAAACAAAA
>NW_008360015.1:0-12803 GCF_000622305.1 Nannospalax galili | reverse complement strand
CCATGTTTTTTGTTGTCTGCAAGAAACTCATTTCACTTTCAAGAACAAGCACAACCTAAGGTGATAGGATGGAAAAATATATACCAAGCAAATGGTACTAAGAAAAAAGCAGGCATAACAATTGTAATGTCTGACAAAATAGATGTTAAACTAAAACTAATCAGAAGAGATAAAGAGGGCCACTTCATTATGATCAAAGTAACAAATCAAGAAGATATTACAATCACAAACACATATTCACCAAACTCTGGTGCACCCAGCTTCATAAAGATCTACAGGATTTTAAGACCCAGGTTAATCCCGTATCATTAATAGCTGGGAACTCCAATACCCCATTGTCTCCCTTAGAGAGGTCAACACGACAGAAAACTAACAGCAAGACATCTGAAATAACCAATACCATACATCAAATGGGCCTACCAGACATCTACTTAATGTTCCACCCAGGCACCAAATAATATATTTTCTATTCACTGCCCCAAGGAACTTTCTCCAAAATTGACCATATACTGGGGCACAAAACAAGCTTCAACAAATACAAAAAAAACTGAAAAAGTTCACTGCATTCTATCAGACCACAATGCAATATAGCTTAAAATTAACACGGAAAGAAGCCAAAATCACCACACGAACACATGGTGATTAAACAACACACTCCTACATGATGAATGGGTCAAAAGAGAAATTAAGAAAGAAATAAAAGTATTCCTGGAACTAAATGAAAAGGACAATACAACACAACAAAACCTCTGGGACATGCTAAAAGCAGTCCTTAGAGGGAAGTTTATAGCTCTAAGTGCCTATATCAAAAAAATGGACAGAACACAAATAAACGACTTAACACTGCAACTCAACGCACTTGGAAAGCAACAGGAAACAAAACCCAAACCCTGCAGACAAGAAGAAATAACAAAAATCAGGGCATAAATCAATGAAATTGAATCACAGTTAACCAAAAGATAGAAAGAGCACCTCCAGATCAAGAAAATAGTGATGAAAGGGGACACATCAAACAGACACCAGAAAGATACAGAACATTATAAGGGAATACTTTAAAAACCTATATGCAACTAAATTTGAAAACCTAAAAGAAATGGACAGATATCAAAAGGCATGGGAACCACCAAAATTAAACCAGGAAGAGATTAACAGCTTAAACAGACCCATAACACAAAAAGAAATTGAAACAGTAATACAAAAGCTCCCGACTAAAAAAAGCCTAGGACCAGGTGGATTTACAGCAGAATTCTCTCAGACATTTAAAGAAGATCTACATCCAATTTATTCAAAAAGATAGAAGTGGAGGGAGAACTTGTAAATTCCTTCTATGAAGCCAGCATCACTCTAATACCAAAGCCAGGTAAAGATACAACCAAAAAAGAAAACTATAGACCCATATGCTTAATGAACATAGATGCAAATATTTTCAACAAGACACTTGCAAACCACATACAGACACACATCCAAAAGATCATCCACCATGATCAAGTCAGCTTTATCCCAGAGATGCAGGGATGGTTCAATATACATAAGTCAATAAATGTCATAAATCACATAAATGGACTCAAAGACAAGAACCAAATGGTCATCTCAATAGATGCAGAAAAGGCCTTTGACAAAACTCAACATGCATTTATGTTCAAAGTACTAGAAATGATTGGACTAGAGGGAACATACCTCAACATAATTAAAGCCATATATAACAAACCCACAGCCAACATCATTCTAAATGGAGAAAAACTGGAAGCATTCCCATTGAAATCAGGAACCAGACAAGGCTGTCCACTATCTCCACTTCTCTTTAACATAGTGCTTGAAACTCTTGCAAGAGAAATAAGACAAGAGCAGGAAATTAAAGGAGTAATAACTGGAAAAGGAGAGATCAAATTGTCCTTTTTTGCAGATGAAATGATGTTATATCTAAGAGATGACAAAAATTCCACCAGAAAACTCCTAGAACTGAATGATACTTTCAGTAAAGTGGCAGTTTATAAAATTAATCTACAAAAATCAGTAGCTTTTCTATATGCCAATAACAAACAATTGAAGAAAGAGTATGTAGAAGCCCTGCCATTTACAATAGCCTCAAAAGAAAAATCTCACAGTAAACCTGACCAAAGACATTAAAGACCCCTATAAGAAAATTTTAAATCTTTAAAGAAAGAGATTGAGAAAGACATGAGAAGATGGAAGGACTTCCCATGGTCATGGATTGGAAGAATTGATATTGTGAAAAGGACCATCATACCAAAAGCAATATATAGATTCAATGCAATCCCAATCAAAATCCCCATGACATACCTCATAGAATTAGAAAAAAAAATCCTAAAATTCATATAGAAGTATAAAAGATCCTGGATAGTCAATGCAACCCTGAGCACAAAGAGAAATGTTGTGGGGCAGAAGATTAAAATACACAACTGCATGCAATTTCAGCCACCTGTTATTTGACAAAGGTGCCAAGAATACAGAATGGAGAAAAGACAGCATGTTCAGCAAATGGTGCTGGCAAAACTGAATCTCCACCTGTAGAAGAATGAAACTAAACCCCTGTCTTTCACCTTGCACAAAAGTCAACTCCAAACAAATCAAAGACCTCAATGTGAAACCTGAAACTCTGAAACTGTTAGAATAAAACTTTGTCAAAAACCTACAAGATATAGGTGTAGGAAAGAATTTTCTAAAATGGACATCAATTGCTCAGGAAACAAGGTCAAGAATCAACAAATGGGATCTCGTGAAACTAAAGAACTTCTTTATATCAAAAGAAGCAACCAAGTAAGTGAAGAGAAAACCCACGGAGTGGGAGAAAATCTTCACCAGATACACATCTGACAGAGGTTTAAAATCCACAATATATAAAGAACTCAAAAAACAAAGAATCAAGAAAGCAAGTAAGCCCATTAAAAGACTGACTAAGGATCTGACCAGAGAGTTCTCAAAGGAAGAAATAAAGATGACTAAGAAACATCTTAAAAGGTGTTCAACATCACTACTAATGGGAAGAGACTCAAGTGTGATACTATGAACATAACCAAATACACACAGCTGGAGTGGTCATAGATCTTAGAGAAAACCCCAAGACTGTCACATCCCTGGACTAATGTGATTTTTTACTATGTGCAAAATATGTATCCTTATATTTCCAGACAAATATCTCAGTCACCACTCATCAAAGAAGTTCATTTTGCACCAGTTGGAGACTATTACCAAGTACCACAACTGGTCACACATGGACATTGTCTGTGAATTTCCCAGCCCTAAGTGACACATCTACAATGCAACCTCTACACCTAAGACTCGTGGAACGGAGAACAGGGGTAAAGGAGAAGACACTAATGAACTGCTCAGTTCTCATTAATGAAGCTCCCTCATGCAGCAGAGGGCCAAGAACACAAATGGCCAAAGTGTGGAGATAAAGAGTCTGCTGAGTGCTGGTCCTTGGACAGGACTCTTTTACTAAACTTCACCCACCCAAGGCTCAGGAACCATCACAGAAGAGGGGACAGAAAGACTTTAAGAGCCAGGGAGGAGGTTCAGGACCATATGGAAACAGAGCCCTACAAGCTCCTGGGAACCGCTCATATGATTCTATGGCAATGGTGTCAGCATACACAAGTCCCATGCAAACTTGGGCAGACAAAAACCCAGCATAGAACTTGGAAAATGAACAGCAGACCCCAATCTTATCTGAAGAAATATTGGCAACTGACTGCTGCTAGGTGAAGAAGAGCTGATCTTCCTAAAACCAGGGACTCTAGATAGGCTGACCAGACCTCAGTGAATGGACTTGCACTGGGGAATGTCTGGGGACACTGACTTGACACAGTGGGCCTTAACAGGGATGACAGAGTATATGGGCTCCAGAGGAGGGCTATGGGAGGGTTCCGATGAGGACAGGGGTATAAAGATCACTAAAATTGATTGAGATGTTCTGTATGAAATGCTCAAAAATTCAGTAAAAACAAACTTAAAAAAAAGAAAAAGTCTTTTAAAAAGCCTATCTTTTAGAAAAAGATAACAAATGTAAAGGAGGACCAAGCTACAGAAAAATGAATCTTGGGGTCTAGGAAACCCAGAGAGAAATGTGATGCTCCTGAAATCCCATGAGAAATTCCCATACAGTGTCTAGACATTAGTTCATTTGTATACCTGAGAACTGCTTGCCAAGGAATACAGTACAAGACAGAAGAGGCCTCCCTTTGAATGGTTGGTGAGAGTAGTCCAGTAGAGTCCTGAAATAACACAGGCTATTACCAAACCTTCTGGTTATCTCCCAGAACTATTAGATAAGACTCTATTGCTGAAGGTAGGACATGCTTCTGATATAGGACTTAGAACAATGAGTGGGAACCGACCTGGAGGCCTTCTACCCAATGTTTAGCTATTATAATCCTAGATGATAAAATAAAAACTGTCTAGGGAGAAAAACAGCCCATGGTTCAGTCCATCCCTAAATCCCAATAACTAAAATGACCAAAACTACCTTTATGGGTGCACTAGTGACGCTGTTATCTGGTGGGGGGGCATCAACAGCTCTCTAATGGAACTTAAAACCATCGCGATGGGCATGAATTCATGAGTGGCACCATAAACTCAGCCAAATACACATGACAGTAGAGAACACAGATCTAGACAAATGAAATCTCTTACTATATGGCAAATATTGATTCTTATATTTACAGACAAACATGCCATACAGCACTCATCAAAGAAGCTTCTTTTTGCAGCAGATGGAGGCTACTTCAGAGTTCCACAACTGCTCAAACACAGAGAATATACATCTGAAGATGTACTAAGTGACACATCTACAGTTGAACCTCTACACCTAAGGTTCATTGAACATAGTGGAACAAGTGGTAGAGAGAAAACTAATGCATCCCACAACTCTCACCAGTAAAGCTTCCTTATACAACAGAGTGTGATACACACAGAAGGCCACAACTGGCCAAGTTTTAAAGAATAAGAGACTGCAGAGTGTGCATCCTTGGATAGGACTCCTATATTGAAACTTGCCCATTCATCACTCAGGGACCATTGCAAAAGAGGGAGCAGAAAGATTGTAAGAGCCAGGGCTAGTTCATGAACACAGGGAAGCAGGGAAGCCAGCACATGTGAACTTGTGGCAATCAAGCACAGGACCCATGCTAACTTAATTAAACAAGGGCCCAGATGGAAAGAGAGAAACAAGTGGTAAGCTGGCCCTAGACTGAGAACTATTGGAGACTGATAGATGCTAGATGAGGGAGAGTATACCTTACATATGATCTGGGCTGACTAGACGCCCATAAATGAATTTACACTGAAGGACATCTGGGTACAAATGCTTACCTGGATGGGACTTAGCTTGTATAGTGGAATGCATGAGGTCCAGTTGGGAGATTGGAAGGCATGGATGGGGGAGGGGGCCTGGATTTGAATAAGAACTGTTGTATAGGATTGCAAAACCTCACTAAAAAATTTTAAGATAAATAAATTATATATTGATATAGATACAGATATCTAACACCTGTTCTTCAGTGTCATTAGATACAGGTAGACATGGAAATCCTTGGATACACCTCTATGGAAGAGATTAAAGACAAAGGAAAAACCATTTAAAAAACAGCTAAAAATACATATACGTACCAAGGAAATTAAAGAAGCACATGAAAAAAATAAATGAATAAATAATAGAGGGTGTTAAATGACCCAAGGTATTGACTTATACCAAAATTACATAAAGAGTCAAAGACTTATAGAAAGAAATGTCAGTTTTAATTAAAAGTCACCATAGGGAGCACTGGCTGTTCTTGCAAAGGACCTGGGTTCAGTTCCCAGCACCCACACGGCAGCTAACAACTGCAGTAACCCCAGTTCCAGGGGCTCTGACACTCCTCTTCTGGCCTCCATACACATAGGGTACCTACATTCATGCAGGCAAAACACTCATACACATCAAAAATATAAATAAATTTAAATAAATAAATAATAAACAAATAAAAAAACAAATGAATAAATAAAACTGTAAGTCACTGAAGAACTGACTCAGTGGATAAAGTTGTTTGCTACCAAGTCTGATGACCTGAGTTTAATCTCCAGGACCCACATTATTGAATGAGAGAAACAACTCCTGCAAATTGTCTTCTCACCTCCACAAATGAACCGTGGCATTCTCATGCCCACATGTACACACACACACACACACACACACACACACACACACACACGCATGCACACAATAAATACACAAATAAAATGTAATTTTTAAATATTTTAAATCACTCTATCTGGTAAGGAGACAGTGTTCTATATGCATGAGCATCTGAACTAATGCAGTTTATGCAATTAAAATGATGAAAAAGAAGAGAGAACAGTCAAGGATTGTGTGGAAAGTAAGGCTAGGACTCTTTATGCCACCAAAGCCTTCAGAAAAGCTTTACCTACAACTTTCTCAACCTAATCCTAACTGCTGGCCCTGGCCCCTGGAAACAGATGCAACCCTGTGATACAAAGCTGCATCCCAAGCTATCTGGATGGCATAGTCCTCATATTGTGGGGTACCTCCTTCTAACAAGTCTACCCAAGGGAAGCTTCCAAAATATTCACCCCCACATTCTTCCATACTCTTTATAATACATTAAGTCACAATCGCAAATAACCCTGGAAGAGAAATGAAATGCATTTTGATTCATTCTAAATGTACAGAATCAGACATCTGGGAAAATTGGAGAAAACAGAAAACCCTTGAAAAGATGACTCTGTGTGTGTGTGTGTGTGTGTGTGTGTGTGTGTGTACATGTATGTATGATCTCATGTGTGTGGGCTTACATATGTGTGGAGGCCAGAGGTTGACCCTGGGTGTCTTCTTTGATTACACTCCACCTTATGTATTAAGGCAAGGTCTCTTACTAAGGATCCCCTGTCTCTGCCAGCTGAATGTTGTAATTATAGGTGGACTACCACAACCATCAGCATCTATGTTTGTACTGGGGGTCCAAATACCTCACACTTGCACAGCAAGTGCTTTACCCACTGAGTTATCTCCTCAACCCCTGTTCACAGACTTTTTTGATCGTCTTCTGGACATGAACTCATGAATATCTATCTTTGTGGCAGTGAGACACTGGGAAAAGCATTACATGAGGTTACCCACAAAGGCAAGTTAAAGCTCACATTTTGTACTAGAGAAGTGACTCAGTCAATAAAGTGCTTCCTGAGTTCAGATCCTCAGCACCCACATAAAAACCAGGCATGGCATTATATGCTGGTAACCCAGCACTTAGACTAAGGGGTCAAAGAAGGAAATGGGCATATTCCTGGAACTCATGGTCAGCTAGTCTAGGTTAATCAGTAAGTTCCAACTCACAAAAGATAAGGTAGAGAGCCACTGAGGAAAGCACTTAATATCTGGCCTCCACATGCACATGTATAGGTCTGCACATATGTACATGCACACATATCACGTGCATGCACACAAAAACTCACATTCTTAGACCAAGTGTGGTGGCATGTGCCTTTAATCCCAGTACTTAGGAGGCAGAGCAGGCAGATGATTGTGAATTTAAGACCATCTTGGTCTACATAGTGAGTTTCAGACAAGCTGGGGCTACATAGTAAGACCCTGTCTCAAAAAAAATCCTTATAGTCTTTGTGGAACATACTACATTCATTCAGTCAAATTAAATGTTAATAATTTTTTATTTGTAATTATGTGTGCATATGTACAGGGGTGCAGTGCCTGTGAAGACCGAAAGGGGGTACAATAGCCTCTTGATCTGGAGTTACAAGTGTCTTTGTGCTGCCTGACATGAGTGCTGGGAACTGAACTTGGTCCTCTACAAGAGCAGTGTTTGCTCTTAACCCTTGAACCATCTCTCTAGCCCATTAATAATTTTTCAAACTATCTCTTTCCTATTCACTTTATACAAATGATTATGCTTTTGTTTTAAAAAATGAAACTCATTTTAAGTTATATGAAGTCAATAAACAAACACCGTCTTATCGCATTCATGTTTCTCTTGCTCGGTATCATACATAGGGCACTATCTTTGAAGAATAGCTAGAAGTTGCAGAACGGCCTTGTTGTAGGAAACCAGGATGCCAGGCCCTAGGGTGAGGTGAGCCTAAAACTTATAGGTCCAGGCTGCATTCTCTGCTAAAGGGAGGGGCACTGAAAACAGTGGCAGGAGGAGGCGGCGTGGTCATAAAAGTGCAGGCTCCCTGCTCTTGTGTCTTGGTCAACAACCCTTAGCTCATCTCCTTGTCCTAAACAAATAACTCAGCTATCCTTGGCTAAGAGATTAGGCCAGGTCAAAAGTTTACTCCTGAGCTAAAAGCTAAAAGTTTACCATGCTTTTAGCTCTAAGAAAGAAAACATTGTGGCAAATAAATTACTGGATGGACATTGATAACCTTGAGTAAAAGTTGAAGAGTCCTGGCACCTACTAACAGGCTAACTGTCCTGTGTCTTTGGACCTAAATTTTTGTATGTGACTGTCATATCCCACGTGACTGCTAGTTCCTTGGGATGTATAAAAACCATATGAATTCTAAAATAAATCGTCCTGTTGGGAAGACACAGGTCCCAGAGTTTGACTCTGTTGCTGATCAGGCCCTCTGCCCTGAAGCCAGCAGGCCCCCCGCTAAGCAAAGCAAACCTGAGTCCCCACACCTTTTCATGTGTCTCTAATCCCCCCAAAGATGTCATGGGCAGCAGAAATTGAGATAGAGCCATCAAAATAACACAAAAGTTGAAGCAGTTTTTAAAAGAATTAAGTATGTCCAAATTACCCAAACATAAACACTTATGCTGATTAATATACAGAATTTTCAAAGATATCAGTGAGGAAGAAAAAAAGAGTAAATTACTCATGAGCTTCTGCTATGAACAGGGATGTTCAATCTTGATTGATGAAGCCCTCTTCACAATTTTATTATTTATTTTTTTATTTTTTTATTTTTTAAGTATGAATGTTTTGCCTGCATGTATGTAAGTGCACCCATGAGTGTAATGCCTCCAGAGGCCAGAAGAGGGAGCTCTGATCCCCTAGAACTTGAGTTAAGGATGGGAGTTACAGTTGATTGTTAACTGCCATGTGAGTGCAGGGATCCAAACCCAGGTCCTTTGCAAGAACAACCATTGCTCTTAACTGCTAAACCATTTCTCCAGGCCCCACAATTTTCTTTAAATATGAAGACTGGTGTTTTCTCTCCAGGAATCAGCAGCGGGTAAATTAAAAATTCTCTATCTGATGTTAATGGTCTAAATATCAATACTAAAGATTGAGTTCTACTGTGACAGAAATTGTAGTGGTTCCACAGAGGACCCTAAGAATTGTAAAAATTGGCAATCATGGGTTGGAGAGATGACACAGCATTGAGAGTACGGACTGCTCTTGCAGAGGACCCAGGCTCAATTTCCAACACCCATGTGGCAGCTAACAACTGTCCATAACTCCAGTTCCAGGGTATAAAATGTCCTCTTTTGACCTCTGTGGGCAATGCACAACATGGATGCATTACATACATTTAGGAAATATATTCATACACATAAAATAAAAATAATAAATAAATAAATACTTTTAACTGGCAATCATAACCATGTGTTGGGTGAAGTCTACAAGCTGTTTCTGAAAGTATGAAATCTGGCAGGTTCCTCTCCAACAGCGGTATTTGGAGGTTTTTCTTTACTTTATTTTAATTATGTTTATATGTATCTGTGTAGAGATGTATGTACATGTGAGTGCAGTGCCCACAAAGACCAGAAGAGGGTTCTAGGTTTCATGGAGCTGGAGTTACAAGCAGTTGTTAACCATGTGACATGCGAGCTCGGAACCAAACTCGTGTCTTCTGGAAATGCATCAAGTGCCCTTAACCTCTGAGCCATCTCTCCAGCCCCTAACAGCAGTATTTTTGCTGATTACATTACAGTAGATTTTCAGTCATAAGAAGCAAAAGAGAGCACTCAGTCATACTCACTTTGTGGTAGTGCAGAAGAGTTCCCCCAAATGGCAGGGGTGTTGGCCCAGGAATTCCCAGCTTCTTAAAAAGTCCATGTGAATAAGTTCCATATCTAGACAGTAAAAAAGAAAACCAGGTAAATGATAATGTTACTTTATACATATTGGAGTTGGCTAGTGAGTGGCTAAAACACTAGAGCAAGCAAGGGAGGGGAGGTAACATGTACGTGATACACAACAACAAAAACTCCAACAGCAATAATTACATTTACATCTATCATCCATCCCCATCAGGTCCTGAAGGCCTCTCTCACTGGTGGCCTCCAATTCCTTCACCTCAAGTCCCAGGATTAGCATCCCAAACCAGATTAACCAATCACCTTACCATGCACCTCTAAGTCCTCACCCAAGTGTTCCCCTCACCACCAAACTCCCAGCCTCCCTGGATCAGACACAGACCTGCTCAGCCAGGACTCTGATAAGTCAGATCAAGCTCACTGCCTCCCTACCCCATTTCTCTCATCCACCCCAACTCAGTCTCCTGCCGGACTCTCTCACAGGCAGGCTCCAATTCCTTAACCTCAAGTCCCAGGACTAGCTTCCCAAACCAGATTAACTACCCACCCTACCATAGATCCGTAAGTCCTCATCCAGGCGGTCCCCTCACCACCAAATTCCCAGCCTCCAGATCAGACAGACAGACCTGCTCAGTCAGGACTCTGACCAGTCTACTACCCAGCATGAAATTGAAATACCCACCAACTTATCTTCCATACCCAAACAAAAAGTAACTAAGCTACATAAACAATACTAACAGAACCAAAATTAAATTAAATAAAAGCAGAGTAGAAGTTCCTGTTGAACACATAACCAACAAAGAACATCCAAATGCCCAGATAGCAATGCAAAAACACAAACAATATGAAAAACCAGGAAAATATGTCCCCAACAAAGCCCACAAGTCCTACAGAAGTGTATAGCATTGAGAACTACCTTGTAGAACCCCAGGAGGTAGAATTTGAAAGAACAATCAGAAACATGATCAAAGACCTTCAAGAAAACACAAACAACTCAAAGAACTGAAAGAGAAAAGGCATAAATTTTTGACAGCAGTCCAAGAATATACATATATGCAACTTAATGAAATATTAAAAACAATTCATAACTTGAAAATCAAATTCACTAAAGAGATAGAAATAGTGGAGAAAACCCAAATGGAAATGAACAAGAGACTGAAAAACTCAATAAACCAGTTAGAAACAACAGGAGAAAGTCTCACAAGCAGAATGAATGAAATGGAAAGAGAATATCAAGACTAGAAGATAAAGTTGAAGATCTGGACTCCTCAAGCAAAGATTATGCAAAATTTACAAAAACACATGAATGGAATACTCAGGAAATGTGGGACAACATGAAATGACCAAATCTATGTATTATAGGCATACAGGAAGAAGAAACTCAAACCAATGGCATCGAACAGATATTCAATAGGATCATAGAGGAAAACTTCCCTAAATTAAGAAAAGATATACCTGTAGAGATTCAAGAAGCACAGAGAACACCATTAAGACATGATCAGAATAGAAAGTCTCCACGACATATTATAATAAAAACATTAAATGTACAGAACAAAGAAAGGTTACTGAAAGCTGCTAGAGAAAAACAAGTTACATACAAAGGAAAACCCATCAGAATTACAGTTGACTTTTCAGTGCAAATTATAAAAGTCAGAAAAGTCTGGATTTTTCCAGTTCTAAACAACCAAGGATGCCAGTCCTGAATACTTTATCCAGCAAAACTATCTATCAAGGTCGAAGGAGAACAGAAAATTTTCCATGACACAAATAAGCTGAAAGAATTCATGTCTTCCAAACCAGCACTGCAGAGAATACTTGAAGCAATACAAAGGACCAAGGAAAGGAATGAGTGTGTCCAAGAGGCTACAGAAAGAAAATAAAGAAAGGTGTAGCAACAAAAACACAAAATAGGGCCACAAATACAAAGAAATTAAAATGACAGTATACAACACACGCCTTTTAATAATAACACTAAATATCAATGGCCTGAACTCCCCTGTCAAAAGACACAGGCTGGTGCAATGGACCAAGAAAGAAAAAACATCTTTTTGTTGTCTTCAAGAAACTCATCTCACCTTCAAGGATAGACACTATCTTAGTGTGAAAGGATGGAAAAACTATCAAAAGCAAATGGCCCTAAGAAGCAAGCAGGTGTCGCTTGCTTCTGACAAAATAGATTTCAAATTAAAACTCATCAGAAGAGACAAGGAGGGTTAATTCATTCTGATCAAAGGATCAATTGACCAAGAAGATATTACAGTCATAAACATATATGCACCAAAAACTGATGTACCCAACTTCATAAAAACAGTAATACACGACTTTAAGACACAGATTAATCAAAACTCACTAACAGTAGGTTTCAATACCCCACTGTCTCCATTAGAGACCAAGAATAAACAGAGACACATCTGAATTAAACAATACCATATATCAAATGGACCTAACAGACATCTACCGCATATTCCACCCAAGCACCAAAGAATATGTTTTCTATTCAGTGTCCTGTGGAACTTTCTCCAAAACCGACCACATACTGGGGCACAAAGCAAGCCTCTACAAATAAAAAAAAATTGAAATAATTCCATGCATTCTATCAGAACACAACTCAATAAAGCTTAAAACTAACACCTGAAGAAACCCTAGTAACTATAGGAACTCATGGAGATTAAACAACACACTCCTGAATGATGAATGCGTAAAAAGAGAAACTGAGAAAGAAATAAAAGCATTGCTGGAACTAAATGAAAAGGACAACACAACACAACAAAACCTCTGGGACATG
>NW_008360014.1:0-231 GCF_000622305.1 Nannospalax galili | reverse complement strand
AAGCTCAGTAAATTCATTGGTTCCCCAGGAAAGCCTTAGTCAAACATTGGGCTGACACTGGAACCTTAGAAAGGAACAGACATTGCTTGAGGTCGGAGGGGAATTCTCACAATAGATGGAATGTTTATTTGTTGATGATATTGTGTCTCATGGTTATTAAAAAATACAAAGTTAAAATATATTAGAAGAATATGGGAATGGAGATATTTTACTAAGAAGGATTTATGAATG
>NW_008360013.1:0-254 GCF_000622305.1 Nannospalax galili | reverse complement strand
CTAGATTTACCAGAAGGGCAGATAGGGGGGAATGGATGGGGGTCCTGACAGAACAGTGGACCTTGGCAGGCATGGCAGAGTATGGAGGCTCTAGTGGGAGAGGAAGGCTGTCTACCTGACGAGTTTGTATTCATGCTCAGATGCCGAGGAGCTCAGAAGGTGGGCGACTGTGACCCGTGATAGTCATGTATATAGAGATTGTTAATACATGTGAAAACGTCTCAATGTCAATTGCCTTGGAATGAATTTTTCTG
>NW_008360012.1:10138-11152 GCF_000622305.1 Nannospalax galili | reverse complement strand
GATGGCAGGAGCGAGGAAGGGAAGGGAGCTGAGGTAGGGAAAAGGATTTGGCAGGTCTGACTCCCAGGTGGGTGTGGACAGGCACAGTAACTGTGCTGGGCAGTTCAACGGTCGCAGAAACCAGTGCTGTCCAGTGGCTGTGAGTGAGGTCCGGGAGTGACCGAATTTGATTGGAAAGGAGATGAAAAGAGAACTGGCGGAGAGTAGTGAAGGGGAAAGGGGAGAGAGAGAGGGGGAGAGAGAGGGACAGAGAGCTGAAAGGAATGGGAGAGGGGAGAGAGAAAGAGGGTGGAAGTGTACCTTAATGCCGAATTAGTGGTGTTCGCAGAGGCCAGTAACGACAAGCGAGTCTGAAAGTTTTACATGCGAGGTCCCTTGAAGTAAGAGCCAGGTTTTGGCACAATCTGATAGGTACAGAGCAGGCTGGAGTGAGCAGGTGGTGGAGAGCACGAGCGGATGGATGAGACACCGAGGCACAGATGGAATTCTCAGCAGGATACAGATTCATTTTGCACGGGGCATCTTTCCCTCGGGGAAGGGAAAAATGTCAGCTAAGGGAAAGATGTCAGGGGAGGGAAGGGAAGGGAAGGGAAGGGAAGGGAAGGGAAGGGAAGGGAGAAGGGAGAAGGGAGAGGAAAGATGTCCGCCAAGGGAAAGATGTCCAGGAAAGATGTCCGCTCATGGGTTGTGAGCTGCGACTTTACATATGGGGGCTTTAGGGTGTGGAATCAGGGAGGGGGAAGCAGGTAGGATTAGGGTGTGGAAGTGTCTTCTTTTCCTCTTAAGATAAGAGGAACTCTGCTTATCTTTGGAGGTCAGAGGAAAGGCAGGCTGCTTCTCAGCAGAGTTTGTAGGTCCCTGTTGGGGAGGGGGTGGAGCTGCTGTTTGGAACCCTAACATTCCAGCCTTTTGTGTTATAGGACAGGGGGCACCGTTGTCATCTGGCTACTTCCTGCTGGACAGGGTCGACGTGGGGGGTGGGGGAAGGCTGGTTTAGGGGTCCGCTAGGCAACA
>NW_008360012.1:7882-9063 GCF_000622305.1 Nannospalax galili | reverse complement strand
TGAGCAATAAACAGACCACTGAAACAGAGGTTGGTGTGGCCAGAGTTCAGAGAGGGGTTAACAGTCTACCATGAAAAATGATGGGAAAGCCCAGCCTGTTGAAATCTCACAGATGCTCTGTCTATAGAGAGAGACCAAATTATGGTTTGGTTTATCTGATAAAAAGCATCTCTAGTAATTTCTCAAGGTCAGTACAAGCAGGGGACTCAAAGTCCCAGTTTGTTGTCCCTGAATTGCAACAACAATAATAATAATTATGCCACATCTATTGACTCTTTGAAATAACAAATCTGTAATCAACCACACTGAAAAGAGGAGCAACCCCCTCTGCCTCCCAAATCCCATCTCAAGTCTCAAGAACCGGAGGAATTGTTAATAATTGTGAAGAACAGCAAACACTCAAGGTGTGATTTGTAAAAACAATCAAGTTGATTAAAGACATCACCCTTATCTCAACCAGTGTGGAGAACTTAGGGGGCTTTTTTTTTTGGCTTCTCTTCTCAACAGCATATCATTTTAATTATAACAATTGCTTGGTACAGGGAAACTAACAAAGTGTTTTTTTAAACACATCATTGCAACATTGTAGCCCTGATAATTTAAGTATATAAACTATGAGTAAATGAATGATACATGCCTAGAAAGTATCATGATTTACACTATCAGTGGCCACTGGACTTAGGACTAGTCCAAGACCTTGATCTAGATTTTGACCTAGACCTAGACTGTGATCTTGACTGAGATTTGGATCTAGGTGGTTCTTTTTTCCTTGATTCCTTTTTGTATCTTGAGACAGACTTATAATGTGTTTCGGAATCTGTTTTAGAGGTGCCTCTAGTTTTGGTATGAGATGCAGACCTAGAACGTGATTTAGCCTTCATTTCTTTCTTGGGCTGGGACTCAGACCATGATCATGAATTGGATTTAGATCTTGAAAAAGATCGATTTCGGTGTTTGAATCTATCAGTCGGAATGGCTTCTGCCATTTGTCGGAATGGCTTCTGGTCTTCCAGTCCGTGTACTGTTTCTAGGACTATAAGATCTCCTATAGTTGTAATCAAAAGACCGACTCCTTGATCTCCTCCTTTCCTAACTCAGGCTGTATCTGTCATAATCATCATAGTGTGAAGAGCTGTACACATTCCTCCCTTCCTTGGCTTTCATTTGATTTGCTGTCTTCC
>NW_008360012.1:4654-6605 GCF_000622305.1 Nannospalax galili | reverse complement strand
ATTTCTTTATACTCATCTGTGCCAAATTCCAGAAGGTTGCCTTTGTGTTACTGTTGGTAGATCATAGGTCAAATATGTAGATAGTAGGAGTTTTACTTATAACTCTTCCTTATCAATGAAATTTCAAGTTGGAAGGGACATCATGGAGCACGCCCAGAAAGTAGAGCAAATGCCGCCTGTGTAGAATCAAACCTGAACCTAATATTTTCAGGTCTTTCAGAGTCAAATGACAAAGACCTTATCTATACAATGAGAGATGTTGGCACTGACGACACCTGTGGTCCTCTATCCTGAAATCACCAAGGACCATCTTGAACAGGCAGATCAGTCTTTGTACTGATGATCTTTAACACAATAGTGTTAAAATAACTATTAATGACATTTCTACACCCAGATTAGTGCACCTCTCAACCCTCATCAGAGAAACTTCTTCTTGCAGTGGAAATCAATTAATTCAATGACCCACAACTGGTCAATGTCCAGGAAATAAAAGACTACCAAGTTCTCAGACTTAAGTGG
Organism: Nannospalax galili; assembly: GCF_000622305.1. Taxonomy (NCBI): domain Eukaryota; kingdom Metazoa; phylum Chordata; class Mammalia; order Rodentia; family Spalacidae; genus Nannospalax; species Nannospalax galili. Next base: position 6,086 of record NW_008360012.1, on the reverse strand, counting down.
AACATCTATATCATACTTAGGGCTCAGGATCTTCAAGCAAGAGGTGGGTGGAAAGATTTTAAGAGATTCAGAGGTGGTGAATGACTACAAGGAAACAGTGTTTTCAAGACAGCAAAATAGTTAAACATTTGAACTCACAGCAATTGTGACAGTACACATAAGACCTGTGCACACTCAAGCCAGACAAAGCCCAGTGTGGAGGAAGAGGTGAAGGGGAAGTCCCACCCTTAGGTGAGGAGGTATTTGACAGCTGCTTGGAGGTGAAGAATCAGTTTTTTTAAAGGGTATGAGCCCTGGTAGGTTGACCACACTCCAGGGCAGATTCTATAGCCAAGAGTATTTGAGCAACACAAATTGGACTCAGTGGGTTTTAAAAAATAAAAAGAACACATGTTGGGTGGTTAGGGAGGTGAGGGTGGATCTGGGAGAAGTTGGGAATGGAGGAGTTAATAGAACCAAAATACATTGTATGAAATTCTCAAGGAATTAATAAAAATATTTTTTCAAAAGATAGATACCATCCAAATTTAGATTTATGCAATGATGGTCTTCAAATTATCATTCACAAATTAAAGAAACTTGAAAAATGATGCATCTAATCACACATTTTTCCTTCATAAATTTTAGTAATTACAACACATAGTAAAATCTCTGTATTTTTAAAATAAGACCTTATATATAACTCATTTAAATATTTCCAGTGAAAATTGTCATCATATATTTAATGTAGGTGACCAATTAATTAAAAAAAAAAAGCAGGGCTAGCGAGATGGTTCAGAAGGTAAAGGCATGGATAACTCGAGTTCTATCAAAGACAACAATATGGAGAAAACCAGCTCCTGCAAGTTTTCCTCTGACCTACACTCACAAGTCATGACATGTGCATACATGTTCACATATGCACACAGCCACATACCTTCATGCAAAATAAATTAAAATGTAATTTAATGTTTCAAATATGTAATTCCTGATGCTGTGATAAAATACTCTGAGATAAAATACTGTAACAAAAACAACTTAAAGGAGAAAAGGTTTAATTTGGCTCACAGTTCAAGGTCACAGTCCTTCATGGTGGGGAAGTCAAGGCAGCAGGAGCTTGAAGCAGCTGGTCATATCGCATGCACAATCAGGAAGCAGGGAGTGATGAAGCATGCGGCTGCTCAGCTCTTTTTCTTCTTCACAGTCCAGGATCCAGCCAGAGAAAGGCACCGCCCACACTGGGCAGGTCTTCCCACCTCTACTAACACTATCAAGAGAATCTCCACAGGCAAGCCCAGCAGCCTGTCTCCTGGGTGAGTCTAGAGTCTGTCAAATTGGCAAACAGCAACCATCACACAAGCTTTTTTATGTCTTTTGATGAGTGCTTTGTCTTGAGCTTATATTTTCATCTTATTTTCCCCACAGATTTTTATCCAAATGAAACTTTATAGTT
>NW_008360012.1:2850-3969 GCF_000622305.1 Nannospalax galili | reverse complement strand
AGAACTGTCCCCCCCCCCGCAAGTTGTCCTTTAACCTCCACACAAACATTGTGTTGTGCACACATGCACGCACACATGTGGGCACACACATATGCATGCACACACATTCATGCATGATAAATAATAAATACATATAATTTTTTAAAAAATAAAAAAGGACAAAAAAAGGAATGAGTGGAGAATTGAAAACATAAGGCAAACTGATCATTTTAAGTTTCAGATTTTTCCTTCTGACTGAATTATCACTAAATTATTACAACACAAATAACAAAACAAAAATAGCAATTTTTGGAAGCTATCAAACGTAAAAACTTGTTTTGTAAAGCTACCTTTCAGTTACATGGATCTTTTTAAACTACATTTTAAGAGCTGGGTGTGGTGGTACACACCTTTACTCCCAGCACTCTGAGGGCAGAGACAGAGGTAGGCAGACCTCCATGAGATCTAGCATTGTCTATATAGCAAGTTCCAGGCTAGCTTTTGCAACAGAGAGACCCTGTCTCAAAAAGAAACTCACTGAACTAGACCTTGTATCAGTGAATAAATATCATAAACATAAAACAGCAGAATTCATTCTCAATTCCATAATTAATTTTTATTTATATACATAAAAATTTCTGAGAAACTCTATTTAGACAAATAATTATAAACAAAAAGGGTTTTTGTTTTTTGAGTCAGGGTTTTGCTGTATAGCCCAGACTGGTCCCTAAATCACTATCTTCCTGCCTCAGCCTCTGGAGTGTGAGATGGTTCAGTGGGTAAGGGTGACTGTGGCCAAGTCTAAGGACTTGAGTGCTATCCCCAGAACCCACAGGGTAGGAAAGCACCAACTCCTGTAAGCTATCTTCTGACCTCCATACTCCAACCATGGCATGTGTGTGTGCACACAAACAAAACAAATAAATAAATGTAAATATATATATATTACAGTTGGCATCCTGGTACCTTTTTTTTAATTTTTTTTTGTCTTTTTGAGATAGGGTCTCCCTGTAGCCCCAGCTGGCCTGGGATTCACTAAGTATACCAGGCTGGCCTTGAACTCACAGAGATCAGCCTGCCTCTGCCTCCCAAGTGCTGGGATTAAAGGTATGCACCACCGCACCCGGTTAATCCTGGTAC
>NW_008360012.1:0-980 GCF_000622305.1 Nannospalax galili | reverse complement strand
ACTTGGAAGCATGGAGGAAATGATTCCTCTGTGTTGACCCTCCTCTTTGTAGATGGGACACTGGTTCAAGACCATCTGGTGGGGTCTCCTCAGCCTCCTTGATCAAGGGGACAGGTGACCTGCCACCATTACAGGACATTTTGAGAGATTCTCGGTCCCCTGGAACTAGTCGACCTAGGAGGGCAAGGAGCAAAAACTGTCCTTTATGTCCCTCTGACCAAATTATTATAGGCCTCATTTTAAAAGTGTGAAATTACAGCTGTGTGTCAAAAATTATTTTTAGGGGCTAAGGAGATGGCTCAGTAGGTAAAGAGCCTGCCGCACAAGCATGAGGACCAGAGTACAGGTCCCCAGCATCCACGTAAAAGTCAGGCCTGGTGATGGTGTACACCTGTAACCCAGCACCGAGGGAACAGAGGCAGGTAGATACCAGGGGCTCCCTGGCCAACCAGTCTAGCTAAAATGGTGACTCCAGGTTCAGTGGAAGATCCTGTCTCCCAAATATAAGGTAGATAGAGACATATGAACACATACACACACACACACACACACGGAATCAAATAAAAGAACCCTTCTTACAAGGATCCTTTCACACAGAGAGAGAGAGAGAGAGAGAGAGAGAAAGAGAGACAGAGACAGAGAGAGATTTTTATAGGAATGTGACTCAATTTTTGAACTCTTTTGCTCTATACCAAAAAGTACACAATGATGCCTTAATTTTAATGATCTAGATGCTGTCCATTTGATTCAGTCTTTTTTTTCAATTTCACTGAAAGCGAAGAGTGGAAATTGTGTGGTTTTCAAAAGATTTTACTGCACAGTCACTCTACTAACTTTTCTAATTTCTAGAAAGTACATATAAGAGACTTCACAACAATTTTAAGGGACTATTAACTATACTTCATTATACTTGATATTCTCATTTACAAACACTTTGCTTAAACAATTTACTGAGAAAGGAACTAAAAGATATATTTTTT
>NW_008360011.1:490-703 GCF_000622305.1 Nannospalax galili | reverse complement strand
GTGGTTCCTATGCTTTTAGATAACAGTCCATTTTTTAAAGTTTTAAATTTAGTAGAATATAGGGTATTTTTTTTTTGGTCTTTTTGAGGCAGGGTATCCCTGTAGCCCCAGCTGTACTGGAAATCACTATTTAGACCAGGCTGGCCTTGAACTCAGAGAGATCCACCTGCCTCTGCCTCCGGAGTGCTGGGATTAAAGGCATGTGCCACCATG
>NW_008360011.1:0-270 GCF_000622305.1 Nannospalax galili | reverse complement strand
TTTGTTTTTATTTCATTAATTTCTGCTCTGATTTTTGTTATTTCTTCTTGTGTCCAGGGTTTGGGTTTCATTTGCTGTTGCTTTTCAAGTGTCTTGAGTTGCAATGCTGTCATTTATTTGTGATCTTTCTGATTTTTTAATGTAGGCACTCAGAGCTATAAACTTCCCTCTAAGGACTGCTTTCAATGTGTCCCAGGGCTTCTGTTGTGTTGTATTATACTTTCCATTTAATTCCAGTAATACTTTTATTTCTTTCTTAATTCCTGCTTT
>NW_008360010.1:0-292 GCF_000622305.1 Nannospalax galili | reverse complement strand
GAAGGGAACATACCTCAACATAATTAAAGCCATATACAAAAATAAAAAAAAAAAACCCACAGCCAATATCATTCTAAATGGAGAAAAGCTAGAAGCATTCCCGTTAAAATCAGGAACCAGACAAGGATGTCCACTATCTCCTCCTTTTCAACATAGTGCTTGAAACTCTTGCTAGAGCAATAAGACAGGAGAAGGAAATTAAAGGAATAGTAATTGGAAAAGAAAAGGTCAAACTATCCCTTTTTTGCAGACGATCCCAAAAGTTCCACTAGAATAGTCTAGAACTGATCAC
>NW_008360009.1:0-271 GCF_000622305.1 Nannospalax galili | reverse complement strand
CAAAACTCATTCTCAGTTTGTAGTATCCTGCCGACTACACCAACTTTAAAGACAAATTCACTGTTGTGAGGTGCACATGGCATCTGAGTCCCTCCTCCCACTGTCCTTACAACAACCTGAGGCAAGGATTCTGGAAAACTGCCATTTGTAGGACCTTAACAAGTTTATTGGACTTGCTAACTGAGCTTGGGGTGCTGGTTTACTTACAGAAGAGTGAGCGCCCCTCCTCCCATTCATGGCTGTGCTCGAATGTCCATACCCAAGCATAAAT
>NW_008360008.1:0-702 GCF_000622305.1 Nannospalax galili | reverse complement strand
GACTTCACAATTTTCCGTTATTTTATCACAATGCTCCAATATGACATCATTTTTCCCCCATGTGCCATTATATTTCTGCAGTGTGCCACCATAATGATACAATATGAAATCACAATGCTCCAATGTGCCATCACAAAGTTCCAATGTGCCAATACTATCTCCCCATGTGCCATTATATTGCTCCAATATGCCATCACAATGTTACAGTGTGACTTCAGAATGCTCCATTGTTTTATCACAATGCTCCAATTTGACATCACGATGTTACAATATGACTTCTCATATTCCATTGTGAGAAACCAAGGCTCCAATATGACATCACAATGCTCCAGTGTGCCATTACTAGGTGCAATTGTGTCATTACCATGATCCATTGTGTCGACACCATGCTCAATATGCATACACAGTGCTCAATCTCCCCTTTTAATGCCCCAATGTGACGTCACAATCGTCCTTGGCGCCATCACAATGTTACTACATGACTTCGCAATGTTCCATTATATCACATGCTCATTGTAAAATCACTGAACAGTTGTGATATTACCTTCATCCACTGTGTCGTAACCATGCTTAATATAAAAACACAGGGCTCAATGTACCCCCACAATCTGAATATGACATCACAATGTTACAATATGACTTCACAATATTCTATTTTGACATCACAATGCTCCAATGTGACATCACAATGCTCCAATATGC
>NW_008360007.1:4713-6598 GCF_000622305.1 Nannospalax galili | reverse complement strand
CTTAACTACTGAGTCATCTCTCCAGCTCCTGTTTCTTTTTCTTTCTTTTTTTGCATGAAAAAATGTTCATTTATGTGTGTACACGCACTCATGCCATGCTGCACGTGTGGAAGTAAGAGGATAATTTGCAGCAATCACTTCTCTCCTTCTACCATGTGTGTTTTGGGGACCAATCTCAGGTCAGCAGGCTTGGCAGCAAGTGGCTTCAACCTGCAAATCCATCTTATCAGCCCTGCACTTTATCCGTTGCGCTGGGCATGGTGGCACATGCCTTTAGTCCCAGCACTTGGGCGGGGGGGGGGCAAAGGCAGGCAGATCTCTGTGAGTTCAAAGCCAGCCTGGTCTATGTAGTGAGTTCCCGGCCAGCTGGGGCTACAGGAAGACCCTGTCTCAAAAAGACAAAAAAAAAAATTCCATTGCATGCTGAGATTATTATCCTTGGCATGCTTGATTTAAAGCATGTGAGTTTTATACTTGGGATAGGCATTATTAGTTTTATCTGTCATATATAATATTTAAGTATATGACATATTATATGTAACAATATATATTGCTGCCACTTGAGAAATTGGTCAGGCAAAACAAAAATGTAGATATTGAAGAGTTAATTTTGAGCTTTCTGGTGGAGTGCTTTGGATCCTACATTTTCAGATGTTGATTCTGAAAACAGGCTGAAAGAAGAGCGGGAGGAAAAGGAAGAGCAGGAGTTTGCAGTGGGTTTACAAGAAGGTAGCAAAGAACATTACAACAAAATTTTAGCATAGAAGCATATGATCTTGGGGCTGGAGAGATGGCTTAGTGGATAAAGGCACTTGCCAAGGATCTGAGTTTGATCACCAGGACCCATATAGTGGAAGGAGAGAACTGACTCCTACAAGTTGCCCCCCTGATCTCCACACATGCACCAAGGTGCACAGACACTCACATAGACAGGCATACACATAAATAAATGAATATAATAATTTTTTATTTAAAAAAATGATCTTAATTTGTCATAAATAGTTTGGCTTTAACTATGTGTTGAAAGACTTGATAAATGTATACCATCTTATAAACATAGGTACTCTTAACTTCATAATACCTATTAAAATAGTATACTTGGGTTCATTAAATATGTTTCATAAGGCATTAAAATAGTTTAAATATAGCATTAAGAGATATCTGATCTTCTAAAGCAAGTATTTTAGAGAGACAGTAAGCATCAAATACTTTACAAAGTCTTGTATTGGCGACATAGATTTTGGTAAGGATTTTCTTCCAAAACAGATACTAGAAAGAAATTCAATTTTGAGGGCTGGAGAGATGGCTCGGCAGTTAAGAGCACTTGCTACTCTTGTAGAGGACCTAAGTTTAATTCCTAGCACCCACATGGCAGCTCATAATCACATGTAATTCCCATTCCAGGGAATCTGACATCCTCTTGTGGCCTCAGAAGGCAACCTGCACACATGAGTGAATACACACACACACACACACACACACACACACACACATGCGCGCGCGCACATACAAATAAAAGTAAAATAATAAGAGCACTTGCTACTCTTGTAGAGGACCTAAGTTTAATTCCTAGCACCCACATGGCAGCTCATAATCACATGTAATTCCCATTCCAGGGAATCTGACATCCTCTTGTGGCCTCAGAAGGCAACCTGCACACATGAGTGAATACACACACACACGCGCGCGCACACATACAAATAAAAGTAAAATAGGCTTATTTTTAAAGTGAGGGGGTGTGGTGGCAAAGGCACTTAGGAGGCAGAGGCAGGTAGATCTCTGTAACTTTGAAGCCAGCCTAGTTTACATAGAGAGCGCCAGGAAATCTAGGGCACAAAGCAAGACCCTATCTCAAAAAAAAAAAAATCACCCCAGTTATTTAGTT
>NW_008360007.1:0-303 GCF_000622305.1 Nannospalax galili | reverse complement strand
CTCACAGAGATCCGCCTGCCTCTGCCTCCCGAATGCTGGTATTTTTCTTTTTTAAAAAATTTTATTTATTATTTCTATTTTATATCTATTTTATATGTAAGTGTATATTGCCTGCATGTAGGTAAGTGCACCTGTGTCATACAATGCCGGTGGAGGAGAGAAGAGGCAGTCGGATCCCCTGAAACTGGAATTACAGACAGTTGTTAGCTGCCATGTGGGTGCTGGGATTCGAACCCAGGTCTTCTGCAGTGTTCTTAACTGCTGATCCATCTCTCCAGCCCCTTATTTTTCAAACTAGTATTT
>NW_008360006.1:0-270 GCF_000622305.1 Nannospalax galili | reverse complement strand
CCATACTCTGCCATCCCTGTCACTGTCCACTGTGTTGTCACCACCCTCATCAATTCCCACCTGTCTGCTCTTCTGGTAAATCTAGTCAGCCAGAGGTCCCTGTTCCAGGAGGATAAGCTGTTCCTCATCTACGGCAATCCATTGTCAGTATTCCTTTGGATAGAATTGGGGTCTGCTGTTCATTTTTCTTGTAGTATGTTGGGTTACTGTCTGGAAAATCCTTGATCTATCCTGGCCAACAACTCGACTGAAGGTATCGCCTGTCTGGCT
>NW_008360005.1:0-1225 GCF_000622305.1 Nannospalax galili | reverse complement strand
CTATGATTATATTTAGGGTTATGGTTAGGATTAGGTTTAGTTTAGGCAAGGATTATGTCTAGGAATAGTGGTAGCACTAGTATTATTTTTAGGGCTATTATGTTTCAGTTTAGGGTTAGGTTTACAGTGAGTATTATAGTTAGGATTACTGTTAGGATTTGGTTTAGGGTTAAGTTTAGGTTTAGGATTAGGTTTTGGGCTAAGGTTAGAGTTAGGTAGAGGGATAGGTTTAGGGTTAGGAATAGGGTTACTGCTAGGATTCTGATTATATCAAAGTTTAATATTAGGTCTATAATTAGTATTAGGGTTAAGACTATGGTTATGATAAGGTTTAGTGATAGAGCTAGACTTACAGCTAGGTTTAGGGTTAGGACTGGGACTAGGCTTAAGGTTATGGTTAGGACAGGCTTAAGGTTATGGTAAGGGTTAGAATTCAAATTAGGTTTGGTTCTAAATTTATGTTTAGAATTAATTAGGATTAGGGTTAGGGTTAATGTTAGTGCTAGGGTTAGAGTGAGGGTTAGGACTATGACAGGTTTTAGGGTTATGATTAGATTTGCATTTAGGGCTAGGGTTCTGGATAGTGTTATGTTTAGATTTGGGTCTAGGTTATATATTGAGGGTTAGGGTTCAGGTTACAGTTAGGGGTAGATTTATGGTGAGGGTTAGTGTATGGTTAGGCTTAGTTGTAGGGTTAGGGCAGGGTTTATGTTTAAAACTTTGGTTAATGTTAGGTTTGGTTCTATATAATTAGAGTTGGTATTATGGTTTTGGTACAATCCAGGTTAGGTTTAGGATTAGGATTAGGGCTATGTGTATATTTAGGGATAGGGCTAGATTTACTGTTAGTTATTAGCCTAACACTCATCCTAACCCTATACCTATGCCTAGATAAACCTAAGCAAAACCCTAAGCCCAACCCTAACCCTAGCCCTAACCATAAGCCTAAATTTAGGCTTAGAGGTAGTTTTAGGGTTAGTTTTATGGCTAGGGCTACATTTAGAATTAGTATTCGTGTTAGAGGTTTGATTAGAGTTAATGTTTGGGTTAGTGTTAGGGAGAGGTTTAGGTTTAGAATGAGGGGTAGTGTTATCTTGAGGGTTATGGCTTGAAATAGTCTTAGGATTCTAATTAGGTTGTGGCTATGTTTATGGTCAGGTTTTTGGATGGGTTAGGATTAGGATAAGGGTTAGTTTTAGGATTAATATAAGGGTTATGTTCAGGG
>NW_008360004.1:0-727 GCF_000622305.1 Nannospalax galili | reverse complement strand
GTAATGAAATGCTTCTAATCATGTGGTTATTAAATAATTTAAAAAAAAGACTTAAGAGTAAAAATAAATTTATTTTGGCCAAGTTTATCATCTTAAACACCCAAAAAGAAAGTATAATCAAAGCTTTAATTGATCAGTATATGTCTTTAAGAATTTATGTGTATAGCTAAAGACTACATAACAAGAAACAATGCCAGACAGGAGATACTTTCCTTTAAGTTATTGCTTAGGGTGGTCGAAGAGAATCCCAACATTACTCAGGCTATCGTCACAGCCCTGGATAGCCTCCCAGAATTTGAAGGTAAGAGAAAATTGCCAAAGAAAAAACATACACCAGAAACAAGATTCGGAGAAATAGAGCTGCAACTGGAAGCCACTTCCCCTGAAGGCGAGCTCTCATAGCTTTGGAGAACATTATGAAAGTACAAAGGGAAAACATCAGTGGATGAGCCAGCACCAGATTCAAGACCAAATAACTGTATCAAGGGCCACTACATCGGTGCAGTATAGTCACTTTTTTCATGGGGGCAATTAACAACTCCCTAATTTAACTAAAAGCCCACTCAAAGGGAGGAAACTCAAGTGTATACTGTAACATAACCTACGGGAAGGTGCCATTTGGAACACAGGTATACAGATGAATAAGATTGTTTGGGATGTTCTGTATGAAATATATACACACATCAATAAAAATATAACCATAGGGCTTGAGAGATGGCTTAGCAGT
>NW_008360003.1:1889-2720 GCF_000622305.1 Nannospalax galili | reverse complement strand
TTATTATTTTATTTTATGTGTATGAGTACACTGCATGTATGTAAGTGCACCCATGTTTTGCAATGCTCTAGGAGGTCAGAAGATGGTGTCAGACTCCCTAGAACTGGAATTATGGAGGGGGAAGGTTGTTAGCCACCATGTAGGTACTGGGAACTGAACTGGGTCCTCTGCAAGAGTAGTCAGGGCTCTTAATCACTGAGCCACCTCTCCAGTCCCTTAAATTTTTTTAAAGGATATTCATAAACTCCAAACAAAATATCATAATATATTTATATCTGTCAGTATATTTGGTTCTGTATCTCATCCAACTGAAAAGTTCTAAGTTATATATTGAATGTTGAATCTAGTTAGTTATTCCTTCCTGTGATGCTGAAAGCTATTTTTAAGCTGTAAATAATTAAATATGTATTTTATCTAAATATCTTATACTTTCACTTAATATGATTTGCATTTTTGTTATTATATACTTTTTAATTTCATGAATTATTTTTAAAATTTTTATTAAATTTTTATAATTTCATACAACAGTTCTAAATCAAATTTAGACCCACTCCCCATCCATGTCCCCCATCCCCGCACGGTCATGAATTTATTTTTAGGGCACACGTTACAAGTAGCATATGCAATGTGATGTCATTTGTCCTGTATTACATGTGTGTGTAAAAGGTTGAGAAGAAATTGTAAGCAGTGACTAATAGATGTCTAACCCCATGGAAGTGTTACAGTTTAAATTTACCTGGTTTTTGCTCTTCTGTGTTTCCAAAATTTGAAGAATACTTATTTTTTTTCCTCCGTAATTAGAAAAAAAAAGCATTAATTATAAGATACTCC
>NW_008360003.1:0-1239 GCF_000622305.1 Nannospalax galili | reverse complement strand
TCAACTTTTGTAAGCCAGATGTTTCTCCAGTAACTCTAATGAAAAATGTGCATCATACACAAATCTTATGCTCTATGACAACATTTCTTTTGCTTTTATTCTTTCTGGCTACAGATAATAACCTGTGAGCAACGTCAACACAGAAGAATGAGAAACTACTTCTATTTCGATGCTTTTCCCCTATGATCTAAGCAAACAAGGATATGGCAACGACCACATCTCGCTAGGGCCAACTTGGTAGCAGCCACTCAGTGCTATCAGCTTTGCATTTCCAGCTGCTGTCCCTGTGTAGTTTTAAGTCTTTATACACTCCCTACTGCTTGCTGAGAGGCCTGAAAGATGCAAACTCGTAGAAGTATGCCAGTGAATATAATGGTCTCCACAGAAGACCTGGCTGTGTCAACCAACAAGTTTCCAGCTGGGGCAGCCGTGTGGAACAAAGGGAACTCTTGGCTTAAAGTGGAGTGCATGCTTCTGACGTTCCAGGTCAGGCAAGGAATAAATAAAGCTATTACAAAGCCCTTGACCAGATGTGTCTGACATAGTCTAAAATGTGTTTCCACAAAAACTTCACTATCAACAAGGGCCATTCTTATAGCAATGGACATCTGTTCCAAGGCTGACAGCGGACATGTGCATCCATAACCACTGTACGGATCTGATGTGGTGGCTGCTTTGAACCACCTTTATCCTGGTCACTGTAGTCCATATTAATCTGAATACTTTTAGTCATGTGTAAGTGAATGATTTATTTAACTCAGAATCTAAAAACTTTCGAGTCATGTAATCAAACTCTGCCCAGTAGCCAAAGACTTGAGAATTTCCATTTGTTTTCCAGGAGAATAGGTGCACATTCCCATAGATAACTCAACACTGCTAAGCCTGGTCACAGTTTACATCTGTCTTTGACTTATATTGTTCCTAAAGTTGGCTATTGATCACTGTTCTCACATGAATCCTTCATTACTCTAATTGAAAACATTTATAAACACATTCCTTGGACAGATGACAAAAGGATCCATGATAGACAACTTTTTATTCAAAACAGCTGCCCAATATGTAAATCAAAAGCTGTTAAAGATTGTATTGAGCTGAGAACAATTATATAAGGTTGGAGCCTGTTGTGAATTAAAATGACTGCATTAGAGCTTAAGGGATTTGTAAAGAGAGTCTTTCTTTTCAAGAACGCCAGTTCAAATTCAGCTCAGGTCATTGACAAGTAATATCATATGAAAATAA
>NW_008360002.1:0-555 GCF_000622305.1 Nannospalax galili | reverse complement strand
CAGCTGAGACACTGAAGCAAGCTTAGCAAAGGATGTGTTTTAGCGATTGGGGGAAAATTTAAAAACAGTGAAGGATTGCTATGTGTGCACTGTGTGTGGAGTACCATAGAATATCTATGAGCTATGACCTTGTGGCCAACAGAGGCTCTGACATAGCAATGGGAAGAGGGATGTACAACCTGAAATGTGCCCTGTATAGGCCAGACTTCTTATGCTATAAGAAGCATGCAGGGGCATGGCTACAACAGCAGCTGTGATCACATGCATCTAGGACTCTTGCCTCAGACCATCTATCCTTTCATTGTCTTCTCTAACTCTGGAGTCTTCTGTCAGCTGAATTCAACAAGAAGCAGGTTCAGGACACTTTTGGAATTTACCTCCAAAGGCAGAGCCATCGGAGAAAAAAAAACACAAAATTGCAGGGCCAGAGAAGAGAAGAACAGAACATCAATCACATGTACATTGAGAAAGAAACACTCAGATATGAGGGGTTTCCTTTAGAGGAAGGAACATGGGGTGCATGGAAAGCATTGCCCCTACTATTAGAAGAGTTAG
>NW_008360001.1:0-662 GCF_000622305.1 Nannospalax galili | reverse complement strand
TTGGAATAAATCTGATGAAGGACACCAAAGATCTCTACAATGAAAATTTTAAGTCACTAAAGAAAGAGATTGAAGAAGACACCAGGAGATGGAAGGACTACCCATGTTCATGGATTGGAAGAATTAATATTGTTAAATTGACCATCCTACCAAAAGCAATATATAGAGTCAATGCAATCCCAATCAAAATCCCCGTGACATCCTTCACAGAATTAGAAAAATGCATCCTTAAATTCATATGGAGGCACAAAAGACCCTGGATAGCCAAAGCAACCCTGAGCACAAAGAGCAGCATTGGGGGGATTAATATACCAGATCTCAAAGACTACTGTAGAGCCATAGTCATAAAAACAGCATGGTACTGGTGCAAAAACAGATACATAGATCAATGGAACATCATTGATGATCCAAACCTGAGTACATGCAATTTCAGCCACCTGATATTTGACAAGGGTGCCAAGAACACACAATGGAGGAAAGACAGCATCTTCAACAAATGGTGCTGGCAAAACTGGATCTCCACCTGTAGAAGAGTGAAACTAGATCCTTATCTTTTGCCTTGCACGAAAGTCAACTCCAAATGGATCAAAGACCTCAATGTGAAACTGAATACCCTGAAACTATTAGAAGAAAATTTTGGCAGTAACTTACAGGATATAGGT
>NW_008360000.1:13128-18947 GCF_000622305.1 Nannospalax galili | reverse complement strand
TACTATCTGAAGGATGTATTTTTTTCTAATAAGAATCCCAGGTTTACCTTTTACACATTACTAAGGCCCATCTCACACTGTTGGAATAATCGTGTTTAAATGAGGGAGAATGCAGCTTGTACCTCATTAGCTTTGTGTCATCGTGCCCCTGGCTTGTTATATAAGAAAACCATAGACTTTGTAGCTTCCACACAAATGTTTTATTTCTCCCAGGTATAGAGATCAGAAATCTGAAATTAGAGTTGTGTGGTGTAGTCTTGGCGTAGGCTCTCTTCCTAGTTTATAGATGCCTGTCACCTGCTGCATCCCCGAAGGCCAGAGAGCACCAATTGCCATCCTTTGACAGTGGTCCTGCTGTCATTCTTCATGACGTTCCTGTCAGGATCTAATAACACCTCTCAAGGCCCCACCTCCAAATACCATCACACTGGGGTTTCAGCCTGGGCATTCATTTCAGAGAGACACATACAGTCCTTAGCACATGAGAATAAATCCACCCGGGTAGGCTTTGATTGGCATCATTAGCTGTCGTCAAGACTGAATATCTTCCCTGTGTGAGTTTCAGCATATCTATTAACCCTTCTAAGTGTTAGTTTAGCTTGAAACAGTGATTATCCATTTTTCAAATTCTGTGACTGTTAAAGTATATATAATGTGATAAACAATAAATGTCCAATAAATAATGTTCTGTTATCTAATTTGCAAGATTCATAGAAAAACTGAAAAATCTTAAAAGTTCACTGTGTGAAACTTTGATTCCTATGACTGACACTCTTCCCAAGTCCACAGACAGCCTGGGGCCACTGTTATAGAGGAGTGCTCAGGGCAGACACAGAAAGCAGGTAGGATTTGATGACTTCGCCTCTCCTTTGAACATGTCATCTGCCATTCTGACTGAGGAAAGAAAACCTGACCTTTTGTATGACTCTATTAAATGAGAGAAATTGTGCATTACTGTAATTTAGAGGTTATTGTCTCTCAAAAAAGTATGAAGCAGTAGCCTTAATGGCCTGATGCCAAAATACTACTGAAAATTAGGTTGTTCTGATAGACTAGGTTAAACCTTGTATGGGTCTTGGTAACAAACATTTCTTCAGCATCCCCTTACTTTTAGGAGAACAGAAGGTGACTGGGAGCAGAGGGCCACAAAGGAAAATTACCAAAATCTCTGATACTTGTCCCTGGGGTTGATGCTTCCCAACACTCTCTGCAGGGGCAGCAGGTCTGAAGTCAGCCATGACAAGGCACCTTTACAGTGTGAACTGGATCTGTCTCAGCACTGAGATAACTTCCTGACCGCATATCTTCACAATGTGAACTGAATATTGGCCTGTACTGGGATAACGTCCTAGTTATACAGCTTCATGGACCCAGTATCATTCCGATTCAAGCTTTATCTTCCGATTTTTCAATTTTTTTCCCTTTAGTGAATAATTTTAGGCACTGAAAAGGAAGGCTAGATATGACAATGAGTAAGAATTTGCTTAAGTCATGTTAATTGAGTTCTAAATTGTTGTTGGATGTCAGACACTACAAAAGATATTGTCAGAAATAAATAGGACCACAGGCTACGTTCTGATGACTTCCATTCTAGAAATGCAGTGCTTCCTACCACAGGATTAAAGGAAATATAGACAAATTTACTTGTGTCAGTTGATGGAAAAAATTAAGTATTAACTTTCCAAATAATATATAAAAAGCTACAGAGATAAGTTATGCTCAAGAGTGTAAATGAGGATATTATTGAAATACAGCAGGTAACTACGAGATTATACTTGCAGTATGGTATAGCTATGCAATAGATATCTATATAAACAAATAGTATTCAAATATGTATGCATTCTTATCTTTTCATATATGCACACATATTCATATATGTATATATAACATATTCATATATCATATATGGCGTGTGGGGATGCATAGCTCAACATAGGTGCATGCTTATATTAATATCTGCAGCTATTGCAATGCATTTCTAGATAAATAAAATAAATTTACTTGACTGCAACATCATTTTAATAAAATCGGGAGGGGAGAGGACTAGTAATAGCAGGTGGCCTCAGGGTTGGCCCTTTATGAAACTGAACAAGTTAAAACTTGAAGCTCTAAGCTCACAATCAGGCACAGAGTCAACCCTCAAGATAAAGCCTCTTTGCTGCCTTTGTTGTTGCTACATAATGCAAAGTCATGCGCACAGTTCTTTGTCTTTTGACAGATTGTAAAGTCTGCCATGTCATTTTGTTGTGGTGGTGATTTTTCAAGTCCAGCGTGGTATGGATCTTACTAGCATAATCTAACATTATACTCACAGCAGTCCTCCTGTCTCAGTCTTCCTAGTGCTGGGATTACAGGAATGTGCCGCCATGTCTAGTAGACGTGTCTAAACATTTATTGATTTTTTTCACTTAGTCTATGAATTATTAATTTTAAATTATTAAATGCAGTCATAAACTTTGTGTAACAAGGAAAACCCCCTGCCATCTAAGGGAGATCGTGCTTCTTCCCACTCTGGATAAAAAGTTGCTTCTTGTGACTCCCCAGTGTGTGTTACTCCCCAGCTGTCTGAAGACATGTTTTCACAGCATACTCACCCAGACAGAATCAACATCCATAAATAGGAATTTTATTTGAGAAGTAATCAGAGCTGAGGATAGCACGGCAGCCTCCATAAGAAGTATGAGCCTCTTAAGAATGTGTTTGAATCCACGTTTTTGAAGCTAGCCAATGTTTTTTTTCCTGCTGGATCATACCAGAGGAGTTGGCCAAATCTACATCATTAAATTTGAATAACAAGACAGTTGAAAATAAATTATCTGTGTGGGCATTCATTCTGGACTCCTTCACTGATAATACCATATGTTGACTGCAGTTGGCATTCTACAGGGAATTGCAAATGTTTGTACAGGTTGGTTTTTTTTCCTGCTGGATCATACCAGAGGAGTTGGCCAAATCTACATCATTAAATTTGAATAACAAGACAGTTGAAAATAAATTATCTGTGTGGGCATTCATTCTGGACTCCTTCACTGATAATACCATATGTTGACTGCAGTTGGCATTCTACAGGGAATTGCAAATGTTTGTACAGGTTGTGAGGGAGAGTTCCTCTCTGTTTCAGAGCTTGGAATGTGGAAGCTGACTTAGATTACATAAAGACATATTTTTAAATACATTTTTCTGTAGCATGTCCTACATTGTAAAGATTTTATACATTTGGATGAGTTTAGCAACTGAAGACAAAATGTGTTCTGTCCTTCCCTAATTTCATTTGGTTTCTGTCTTCCTGTGATTTCTGGCACATATAGATCACTTTGAAATTTTCAGGCAACAGAAGAGAACAGCTTGTTTGAATTGTGTTCAGTTTGAGGTCCTGGTTCCATGGTACTTACTCTTTCAAGATCTTTTCAGATTTCTTAGCATTCCATTGTTGAGTGCTTTATAATATTACTTAATATATCAACAGAAACAAAACAACCTTCACTTAAGAAAGCATAAAATATATGACAATTATTAAGGTAAGGCAGAAATGGAAACTGTAAAGTCATGTACCTTGTCAATTCCTTTATTAAGATTTTAACTAAGCACAGTTCCCAAATAAGTTTAGTCAGAAAAATGAAATTTACAATCAGTTTAAATTGTCTGCTCAAGACAGTCTCCAGAGTGTTCCAGTTTGGAAAGCAAATTATGCGATCATCTTAGGTATGGTATATGTTTTTTTTTTTAAATCTCAATTTCCTTCATTAGGGAAGCTACAATTATGAACCATGATTTTATCTGTCAAAGTTAACGGTATTATCAATGTAGAGGTAGCTTAAACTCTATGCAAGATGGTCAGTATAGTTCATACCTTGAATATGTTTTAAAGGACCAGACGTAGAGGGTTTGGTCTCTGGCCCACAGCACTACTGGGCAGTAGAGGAAACTCTAGAATGTGGGGCCTAGTGCAAGAAAGTTAGTTCATTGGGGCTGAGGTTTTGAAAATCAGAATTGGACACTGGTTCCTTCACTTCCTCTCTCCCTTTCATTTCCCTACTGTGGGGTGAGTTCGTTTACTCTGGCACCTGTTTATTCAAGTTGACTGCTATACCATTGGCACAAAGGTAATGTATGAGTGCACGCCTACAAATCTGTGAGCCAACATAAACTTTCTTTATAAACTGACTTTCCTCATGATTTGTTGTAGTGACTAAAAGCTGACTTACTCCATCTGTCATTATAAAGTAGTTACAACAGAGAACCAGGAGACACAACAAGTCACCTCTAATTCTTTCTACAAACACTGCTGCTGGTGAAATATAACCTGTGATGTACACATGTGTACTTCATGCTTTTCACCTATAAAATTAAAGAGTTATGGCATTTGCAGTCTATCCTCCTTTCTTGAACAGGAAGGATTAAATGGGGTGGGGAATGGGAGGACAGGGTAGAATGAGTGAGAATGGGAAGGCTAACTAATACTAAAGACTGAAAATACTATATGGAAACTTACTGCTGTATAAGTTTCCCAAAATATATGCATAAACATATATAAAAGGAGTTTAAATGGATTTATTCTATAACAAGGGAACAATGCCTCCCACAGACACCATAGGTTATCCAATAAAAGTCTGTTAGTAGATGTGGGTTCTCTCTTGAGTTGTTAGTGGGATCCCACAGATCCCCTAAACATTATAGGCTATTGGAATTGCTCTTAGCTACCCTCTGTAATTTGATTATAAGACACAATTGCTGAAGACACCACATTCTTGAGTCATGGGCTATGGAGAAATCAGGCTAGTCACAACCTGCAAGATTCATCTTTATTAGCTATCTTTCATGGTGCTGGAAGGTGCGATGCATGCTACAAAGGGTAAAATAATATTTTTATCCAGCTGTGAACCCTGTGAGCTATAATAATGACTGGCCTGGCAAAATACTGGTGCAACAGTAGCACAAATGATATGGGAGAGACCAACCACATTCTTCTGGGATTTAAGTCCTGCTTCACAAATGGAGCCCATAGCTGGCACTGTTGTAAGGGCCAAGAAACTGTGACTGGACAGGTCATAAGGCATAGGGGAGAACCTAGTACTTGGTTCTGCTAAATGGGCATAGTACTAAATTGACTCCTAATGACTTACTGTTATACACATAGATTACAGCATCTCTTGTCTCTCACAAGAGAAGCTTCTTCTTGGAGTAGATGGTGATTAAAACAGAGACCAGAGAATAAGTGAGTGCCAAGGACTCAACCCTACATGGTCCTCATCTTCTGAGGTTCAAATAGCATCATGGAAGAAAGGGCAGAAAGACTGTAAGATCCATTCATGGTGGATAAATACAAAGAGACTATATTGTCTTGACAAAACATGGCAGTTGCACACAGGATCCCACACCACTAGTGACAGTATGCAAAACTGGTCAAGTTCAAGCCAGAAGAAAATCCTAGCATGGATGGGGGAGGTAAGTAAGTAACTGCTTCTGCAGCTGAGGAGCTATTGGCCACTGGCAACAGCTGCTGGGAGAGAGAAAATCATTAAGTATGTGATGTCAGGCTCTGCAGAATAGCCCACACCCAAGAGCATTTAATTTCTTAATTTCTTTTTCTTTCTGTAAGGAACTAATTGATCTATAAGTAACAAGACATAGTACAAATATTAATTTGTAAACTAACATTTCTGGAAGTTCTGGATATCAGTTTTGGAGGGCCAGTTTAAATCAATGATTACTGAGAATCTATTATGATAGATGATGTGGCAGCAGTGGGGCAGGTGAAGCAGTCTCTTTCTTTCCCTCTCTCTCTCTCTCTCTCTCACACACACACACACACACACATG
>NW_008360000.1:10942-11463 GCF_000622305.1 Nannospalax galili | reverse complement strand
TTTGGTCTTTTTGAGACAGGGTCTCCCTGTAGCCCCAACTGGCCTGGAACTTACTCTTTAAACCAAGCTGGCCTTGAACTCACAGAGATCTGCCTGCCTCTGCCTCCCAAGTGCTGGGATTAAAGGCATGCACCACCACCCCCGGCTTGCCTGCATATTTGTAAGGTCACACGTGTCATGCAATGTACATGGAGACTAGAGGAGGGCGTTAGATCCCCTTGAACTAGAGTTAAGGATGGTTGTTAGCCACCATGTGGGTGCTGGAAACCTGAATCCTTTGGGAATAGCCAGTGTTTGTAACCTTAACCAGAACTAGAGTTAAGGATGGTTGTTAGCCACCATGTGGGTGCTGGAAACCTGAATCCTCTGGGAATAGCCAGTGTTTGTAACCTTAACCACTGAATTATCTTTCCCGTCCAGAATTTATTCTCAATCTCTCTTTCTCTTTCTCTCTCTCCCTCTCTCTCTCTCTCTCTCTCTCTCTCTCTCCTCTCTCCTCTCTCTCTCCCCCCCCCTCACTG
>NW_008360000.1:4520-10905 GCF_000622305.1 Nannospalax galili | reverse complement strand
TGTGTGTACATGTGGGCACTTGCTCCTATGTGCATATCCTGTTAACCAGTAGGGCTCTGGCCATGCCCACTCCTCACTACCATCATAGCTTATGAACTAGACTCCTGGACTTACTCCATCCAATTTTTCTGCCTGGCTCCTCTTCTAAAGTTTGTCTTCACTCATTCAGCAGCAGCTGAAGTTTTATTTAAGTCAATGTCACATCAAGAGAAGAGATACTCTATGTTAAGTGATTATTACTATAAAACAAATTTTCCTCACCATTTGCTGGCCCATAGGCCATATGCAAATATGGACTCCTGAACAAAATCTCAGAATGGTCCAGAGCACTCCATTTCCAGCCAGTTTCAATGAAGAAAGAACATTTTTTCTCCTAATGGATTAGAGTTATTTTTCATAAAACATAAACTAATGATTTAAAATACATGCCAGTAGAATCCACATTTTGAGAAACTGAAAAATTCAACTGAAAAGTTTCTTCTTCATCGTTCCCTGAAAGACATTCATGCTGCAGCCTAGACATAGTTCATCTTGACCAGCACCTCACATTCTAGGGAGCAGATCCCCTCTGTGTGAATAAGTTTCACTTAAGAATTATCCTACTCAAGGAATAATTCTATTTACCAGAGTTTTCATTTAAAAAGTAGACATTTTCCTTTAATAATCAAAGATCTTCAAGATTTAATTTTTTGCTACACTGCTAATCATATTGATTTCAAGTTCTTAAACATCAAATTTAAGAAAGTGAGCCAGGTGTGGTGGCACAAGCCTTTAATCCCAGGACTTGGAAGGCAGAAACAAGAAGATCTCTGGGAGTTCAAGGCCAGCCTGGTCTACATAATGAGTTTCAGGCCAGCTGGGGTTACAGTGAGACCCTTTGTCAAAGAGACAAAAAAACTTAAGAAAGTTAGTAAAAACATTATTTTGAAACTAGTATAGTACTTAATGTACCTTTCATGGAAGAACAAGAGATTTCCACAAAAAGCAACTTTAAATCAATGATCTTAAAGATCCACAGTGCTTTCTGATTTCAATGGAACTCATTTTAGCATACAAACACAACAGATTAGTTTTCTTTAGCTGGTGCTTGCTGTAAGCCTAAAACAGTGCCAGTCTTCAAGGATGGTTTTTGCTAATGGGCTTGGCAGAAAGATTGAGATGACCATGGTCAGAAAACAACATGACCTGGCCCTTGAGTTCAGTCATCCATTTGAATAACTAGGCATATGTGCCAGCAAGAAGCATTTGGATATTTTCATTTTTTGCTGGGAAATGAAAATAACAGAATCTCTTATTTCTTGAAGCCACTATTATTTCCTAATACTAAGTGTCATAAAACATAGAAACAGCTTACTTTCTAAGGTAGGAGTTTTATATTCCAAAGAGGATAGCTCATTTGTATACACAAAAGGTAATATATTTTGACTATCTTACACATAATACTGTAGTGTATTTATACATATAATACATAGTATATACTACTTATTATATAATATGTACTATACCTTATGGATATATTACATAATATACAATTATAAATATGATACAAGGAAGTCTGTGGGTGACAACAGTCCTAATTTGAGTCTAACAGTGGCAAGATATCCACACATGATATTTCCATTTAAGTTTATCAAAATAACACATCAATTAAAAAGCCACAATTGTTTGTCTACTGATAAACACAGGTAAAATGTTCTTATGCTTTTATTAGAACACCATCGAGCTGAAAGAATTTACAGCAATAATTAGTATGAGGTAAGAGATACTCATAATTCATTTGAATTCCTCTGAAGGTACTGAATCAGGATGTAAGGAGATGAATATGTGACTGAAATTATGGCACTCTTTACCAGAATTCTCAACAATTTCTCCTGAGAGCTAAGATAACCATGCTTTAAACGTTTAACACAGTTTAAAATTTTAAAACTGCTTTTCAACTTCTTAAAAATTTACAATATGGGAGCTGGGGAGATGGCTCAGTGGTTAAGAGCACTGACTGCGGCTGCAGAGGATCTGGGTTTAGTTTCCAGCACCCATATGGCGGCTAACAGCAACCCTCTGTAATTCCATTTCCAGGGGATCTGACACCCTTTTCTGATCTCCTCAGGTACTGATCGATATGGATGTACTTACACACTTACAGGCAATATACTCATGCACATAAAATAATTAAATATTTATTACAAATGTATGGTATATAAAATCTTATTTGATTTTGATTTTTCTTGTCTTTCACACTGGCCTCCATTTGTCTATAAAAGCTGTGTAGTGTGGTGCAGCTTGCCCATCCAACATGCCTGAGACATTTACTCTGTTAATTTAAGACATCTATCATTCTTAGAAGGGACTAGGTGCACATATTGAAAATATTTCATTTCCTACTCATTAGTTTGTTTTTATTTTTCATATCTTTATGTATTTTATACATCAAATAATTCATTCAACTGTTGAATCTAGGGAAATTTACTGTTTTGGGTTTTCTCAACATTATTGAGTATTAGAGTAATTTTTATCAAACAGTGAGACACATTGGACTCATTTACTATTGATCTCAATTTTTATACTTTGTGGGTTTACATTTATATTATCTGGACCCTTTATATAAATAAAATCATACAATATGTGGTTTCTTATGACTTTGTGTTTCTCCTTTAGAACAAATATTTGGGTTTCATGTTTGGGATTCATAGCATGGTAACATGCTAACTACAGATGCTGTGTAATAATAGCTTGAGAGTCAGGTTCATTCACTGTAATGCGTGTCGTTCTGCCACTGTGGGATGTGGGTCATGAGGAAGATTCTGTGTGAGGGAGAAGACCATGGCAACTCTACTTGCTGTTCAACTTCGCTGTGAATCTAAAACAGCTTTGGTAACCAGTAAAAACCCAAATCAAGTTTTGCCAGGTATTTTGAATTGCCACCTAAATTTCAAGACTTGCTTTAAAGTTTCTGCAAAAATGCTCGAGTTTTCATAGAAATCTAAATATGCTTATGCCTATCTAAGTGTACAAAATTAAAAAATAGAAACCTAAATATCCTAATGCATACTTAAATGGATTAAATTAAAAAAGAAATAATGCAATAACAAAATGAAATTATTCAATCTCAAAATATGAGCTATATCTTTAGTTGATATCTTTTTTTTAGATTTTTAAAATCATTTTCATCATGTCTTCTCCTTGTAAAAATTATTCATTATTTTATTCTTAATTACATTTTAATGTTCATCATGATCCAGAAATATGTTTGATTCTTCATATTGGCCTGATATCTACAAAATATGCCTTCATGTTTGTCAGTTTTAAATATTTCTTTAGATTTTTTAAAATATTAATAAATAGAATTGTGTCTGTGAAGAAACAAATTCTGCTTTTCTCTTTCAAATTGCATGTGGACTACTTCTTTTACTTGTCTGATTGTATTGCTTGAATTTTTATAGTACATTAATTGGGTGGAAATGGAAAGACTAAACACCTGTGTATTAGTCCTCATTTTTTTTTAAAAGAAAGTCAATTTTTCACTCTTCAGCCCAATTCTTATTGAAGGTGTCTCATAGCTGCCTTCTATATAAAGTTTATTTAGAGTATTTAAGTAAAAATGAGTGTTGGAGTTTTCTAAGTATTTTCAGTGTCCGTAGAATTATAGCACAATTATATTCTTTATTGCTATAGTATATTGTCTGACTTGAACTTTGGGTATCCCAAATGCTCTTGAAGATATTGATTGCACTTTCCAGTAAAGTTGGATGGAATGTTCCTTGGATCAAAGTTTAGACAAATTAACAATGTTTTTCAGAACTTCATTTTCTATGAGTGTCTCGTCAGTTATGAGGATCATACTACTGAAACCTCCTAATACTCGTAGTAACTGTATCTTTCTCTTGTCAATCCAGTTCTACATTTACATATTTGGAGGTTCTGTTGTGTTTCTTTGCTTTCAGCTGAATGGAAGGAATCCCTGTCATAAAACAGCCTTTTTGTCTCTAAAAATACTTTTACATTATATATGTGTTATACATATAATATACATTATATATAATACATGTAATATAAGCTTTAAAATCTACTTATATAAGAAAGCTACTGTAGTGAGCTTATAATCGCTTGCATGATATAATTTTTCCCCATCATTTCTTCTGAACTATTTCTTTTTGTCTTAAGAGTCTCTCTTATCGAAAGCCATGGGCATATTTTGCTTTTTGAATCCAACCTGACACCCTTTGTCTTTGTATAGCTTATTTCAATCACGAATATACATACTTAATGTAACATTAATTTTATTAATGATATGTTGAATTTTACAGTTTCCTTCCTGTGGTCCTGATGTCACATATTTCTGCTATTGCATTATTAGCATCTTTTGTTAAATCAATATGTTTTCGTGTGAAATTTAACTTCATTCCTAATTTTTTTATGGCTGCTCTTATACTTTCATCATCTTAAAACAATGAAGTTCCAAATATTGCTGTGTATCTTTATCTATTATAAGCACATCAGCAAATTTTTGTGATTTTTTTTTGTTTTATCTGGTTAACATTATTTCTTTTAAGAGTAAATGTGCTGGTGACAAGTCATTTCATTCAGTTCTTCATTTATAAATGATGCAGTCTTTGTCGTTTACTTATTTGAAGATGATTTGGATGGTTACTGGCTAACAAATTTTCTTTCAGAGTTTTAAAGGGTCCAGCTGCACAGACACAGCCTTCATGATTATGGATAAGCCAGGGTTGTTCCAGAGGATTGCCCATGGTCGAGGTGACTTTTTTCCTATTGCATCCAGTGCTTGTTTCTCTGCTTTTTTCTGTGGCAGCTTCCTTTGTTCACGGTTTTGAGATTATGCAGTTGGACTTGGGTACATCATCCGAAATTGTATGTTACTATTTTTTCATCAAACATGAACAATTTTAGCCATTATTCTTTCTAATATTTTTTCTCCCGCCCTGTTTTCTTGTTTCTGAAGTTTCCAGTATGTGCATGATGGTGTGTTTGATGCTATTGCATTGTTTTCTAAGGCTCTATTTGCTTTTATTAATTTTTTTTTGTGCCTAAGAAATTTTTATTAGCATTTATTCACTTATTTCTGTGATTTGTTTCTATAGGTATGTGTACCTATGTCTATTTTCCATGTTTTTTTTTAAGTTTTTGTTTGTTCTGCTAGTTCAGGTATTCCATTCAGATAAGGCAGTAAGTTTTCATTTCAGTCAATATTTTTAGATACCAAAATTTCTTTTTCATTTTCATTTAAATTTTAATTTTTATGTGCATGAATTTTTGCCCATGTATATATAGGTGTACGTAAGCATGTGATGGTGGTTGAAACCAGAAGGAGCCATCAGATTCCCTGGAACTGGTGTTAAAGATTGTTTGTAGCTTCCATATAGGAGCTGGGAATTGAACCTGGGTGCTCTACTAGAGCAGGCAATACTCTTGACTTCGAAACCATCCCCCAGCCCCTCTTTTTCATTTTTAACTTATAATTTATATCTCTTTATTGATAGTCATGATTTTACCGCTGTTCAACAGCTGTGATATTAATAGTTACAGCTAACTGAGTTATTAAAACTATGAGTCTGATATCTTTGTCATGTCAGATAATGACAGCAATCTGAGAACAGGGTTTTATTAAAAGTGTAGCATAAATATTTTCAAAATATTGGTGAAGCTCTGGATGTGGAGGACTTAACAAAGATATTAGAAGAGCATCTTCCTATGCACATACCATTGCATAGTCATAACAGGAGAGAGCTGATGGTAAAAACAGACAAAGCACAGACCTCACAACTTAACAAGGTCCCATAGCTGGTTTTGAATGAATGCTGCTTAGTTTATTCTGTGCATTTGGTTAATTTGCAGAGTTGATTATATTATCTTTTTCTTTTCGAGACACAGTCTCATTATTCAGCCCTGGCTTGACTGGAACTAACTATGTAGACTAGACTGGGCTTGAACTCAGTGATCTGCCTGTCTTTGAGCTCTGAATGTTGGCAATAAAGGTGCGTGCCATCACATACAGCTACATTAGAGTTTTTTCATAATTTCATTTCCTTGAAATACATAAATCAAGAACATTGTCATCCTATAGTTATATAAATGTATTTTGTGTTATTTTCTCACTTTATACTGAAAAAACTTTGTACAATTTTATTGTATATATTATTATACGATACTGCTTGACTGGAACTAACTATGTAGACTAGACTGGGCTTGAACTCAGTGATCTGCCTGTCTTTGAGCTCTGAATGTTGGCAATAAAGGTGCGTGCCATCACATACAGCTACATTAGAGTTTTTTCATAATTTCATTTCCTTGAAATACATAAATCAATAACATTGTCATCCTATAGTTATATAAATGTATTTTGTGTTATATTCTCACTTTATACTGA
>NW_008360000.1:2618-4459 GCF_000622305.1 Nannospalax galili | reverse complement strand
CCAGACAGTACCATCAACAGAGAACTGAGGGCTTAAATATGTGAGTCTCTGGGGGACATTTCTCTTTGAAACCAGAATTCTACCACGTTCCATCCTAGGATTTGGACAGGTGGAAGGGAAGATTAACCAAGTCCTCTTTCTGCCTCCACCAAACCCACATCAGTAGATACAATCAACCATAGATTGAAAATGCTTAGAAAAAGTATTATTCGTGCCCTGAGTTTGGAATCTTGTCATTAATTTCTGAAAAACACAATGCAGCAATTATTTACATAGCATTTACTTTGCATTTTGTGTTCATAGTGACATAGTGTAAATTATATTGGAAGATACACAATCCAGATTTTTAAAAGATTGTTTATTTTGTGTTGAAGGCTATATATATATGCAGATACACTGACACATAAAAATTTTGGATTTATTTTTTTTATTTTATATGTGTGAGTGTTTTGTCTGCATGTATGTAAGTGCACAATGTTCATGAAATGCCCACGGAGGCCAGAAGATGGTGTGGTATCCCCTGGAACTGGAGCTAAGAATGGTTGTGAACTGCCATGTGGGTGCTGGAACCAAACTGGAGCCTTTGCAAGAGCATCCAGTGGTCTTTTCCACACAGCCATCACCCTAGCTTATGCCATGCCATTAAAAATAGATTTATTTATTTTTTTTTGTATATCTGAGTGTGTATTTGCACCACTGGGTGTGCAAGGGTCAGTGGAGGCCAGTCAGAGAAAAGTATTAAATCCCCTGGAATTGTTATATATGGCTGTGAGCCACCATTGGGTGCTGGAAATGAAACCTAGGTCCTCTGCGAGAGAAGTAAGTGCTTTTAATCACTGAGCCATCTTTCCATTCCATAATGTCATTTATTTTATTTTATTCTATTTTATTTTTTTTACTTTTAGAGATAAAGCTTACATTACTTCTTTTTGGTAAATTTATTATTGAATTTTTGTGTATTTCATACACAATATCTTAATAATCTTTACACCACCTTCCCCACTGGAACCCTTCCATAAGTCCCCTTTCCCCTACTGGATTTCATGCACTCTATCATTTATGTTAAGGCATAGTGAGTCAGGTAAGTGCACACAAATGTCCTTCAGTGCAAGTTCATCAACTGGGGTCTAGGCAGCCTATCAAAAGTCACTCCCTTAAAGAAATCAATTCTCCCAGCAGCTGCCAATAGTTCTTTGGCTAAAGTTGGGCCCCACTGCCCATTTCCACAGTTCTATGCATGGTCTTTGTCTCTTTAGTTTGCATTGGTCTTATACATACTGACATCATTGCTGTAAGTTCATATGAACAAGGTGCCAGGAGCCTTTAAGTATCAATTTCCATGCACCTCCTCCCTGACTCTTACAATCTTTCCAATCCCTCTTCTGCAATGGTTCCTGAGCTCTAGCTGGGTGAAGCTTAATACAGGAGTCCCATCCAAGGACCCACACTCTGCAGACTCTTATTCTCCATGTTTTGGCCATTTGTGACCTTTTGTGTTCCTGGCGCTCTGTTGCATGAGGGAGCTTCATTGATGAGAATTGAAAGATGCATTAGTGTTCTCTTCATCCCTTGTTCTATGTTCTGTGAGTCTTTGCTATAGAGGTTGCATATTAGATGTGACACTTAGGCTTGGGCAATTCACAGAGAATTTCTGAGTGTAAACAGTTATGGAACTCTGTAATACTATCTATTGAAAAAGAAGCTTTTTGATGGGAAGTGACTGGGATGCTGGTCTGTAAATTTAAGGATCCATATTTTGCACATAGTAAGAAATTACATTTGTCTTGGGATGTGATAGCCTTGGGGTTTTCTCTAAGATCTATGACCTCTCCAGCTATGTG
>NW_008360000.1:0-346 GCF_000622305.1 Nannospalax galili | reverse complement strand
TACACATTTTCATACAGAAAAATTAATTTTTAATGAAATTCACATTAAGATGTTTGCACATGCATTTCTAATATCTATATATCTGATTATTACTAGTCACAGTTGGTTACTTTCTGAGCTCTTTGGCATCTGAGCATGGATATAAAGCCATCAGGTAGATTTGAGTGGTAATATTTTTCACATCTACTAATTATTAAGGAGCAAATTTTTATGCTTTGAATAATAATTTTTATTATCTTTTTATCTTTAAAAAATTTTAATAACTGCATGATTAGAAGAAGCATTTCACTACAGTTTTAACTTATTCAGTAATACACTCCAGAGCAACAGTACATCTCTTTCACAA
>NW_008359999.1:582-1028 GCF_000622305.1 Nannospalax galili | reverse complement strand
CAAGAGCAATAAGACAAGAGAAGGATATTAAAGGAGTAATAATTGGAAAAGGAGAGCTCAAATTATCCATTTTTGCAGATGATATGATATTACATCTAAGGGACGCCAAAAATTCCACGGGCAAACTCCTAGAAATTATTAACACATTCAGTAAAGTGGCAGGTTACAAAATTAACTTACAAAAGTCTATAGCCTTTCTATATACCAGTGACAAGCAGTCAGAGAAAGAGCACAGGGAAACCCTCACATTCATAATAGCCACAAAAAAGATTAAACACCTCGTAATAAACCTGACCAAAGACATTAAAGAGCTCTACAAGGAAAATTTTAACTCTTTAAAGAAAGAAATTGAGGAAGACATCAGAAGATGGAAGGACCTCCCATGCTCATGGATTGGAAGAATTAATATTGTGAAAATGACCATCCTACCAA
Organism: Nannospalax galili; assembly: GCF_000622305.1. NCBI lineage: Eukaryota > Metazoa > Chordata > Mammalia > Rodentia > Spalacidae > Nannospalax > Nannospalax galili. Next base: position 596 of record NW_008359999.1, on the reverse strand, counting down.
GAGTCATATATAGA
>NW_008359999.1:0-485 GCF_000622305.1 Nannospalax galili | reverse complement strand
CAAAACAACCCTGAGAACTAAGAGCAATACTGGGGGGATTACTATACCAGACGTTAAGCTCTACTACAGTGCTATAGTCATAAAAACAAATGGTACTGGCATAAAAATAGACCCATAGACCAATGGAACAAAATTGAAGACCCAAATATGAGTAATTGCAATTTTAGCCACCTGATATTTGACAACGGGGCCAAGAACATTAACTGGAGGAAAGACAGCATGTTCAGCAAATGGTGCTGGCAAAACTGGATCTCCACCTGTAGAAGAATGGAACTAAACCCCTATCTTTCACCCTGCACAAAAGTCAATTCCAAATGGCTCAAAGACCTCAATGTAAAGCCTGAAACTCTGAAACTCTTAGAAGAAAACATTGGGAAAAACCTACAAAATGTAGGTGTAGGAAAGGACTTTCTAAACTGGACACCAATAGCCCAGGAAAAAGGGCAAGAATTAACAAGTGGGACCTCATTAAACTAAAAAGCTTC
>NW_008359998.1:0-697 GCF_000622305.1 Nannospalax galili | reverse complement strand
GGAGGGATACTCACGGATCCTGCGTTTCAGTGGGCACCAGCTCCTAGCTGGAATGAGGCTCAGAGGCTCTCACATTGTGGCATGAGGTTCAGAGGCTCCCACGTTGTGGCACGAGGTTCGAGGCTCCCACGTTGTGGCGCCAGATATGGGGCACACGGTCCCGTAGGGATCAGTCTCCTGCGGCTCAGCGCGCTGCACATGGAAGAGGCGGCGGGTCTCGCAGCGGGTGTCTGGCTGCGTTGCTGTCCGCCGCTTCGGTGCTGAAAGTCCCTGCTGCTGAGGCTTGCCCAGCCGGGTCCCGCCCTGATTTCACCCGTGAACTTTCCTCAAGATGCGGGGTCCACCAGTCGCTGGACCATGTGGGAAAGTACGAGGGTGGCTAAAGCTGGGTGTCCACGAGTCGATGTCGGAGGAATGCTGCCCCCCGGGGAGACTAGATTGCAGGCAGGAGACACAGGACTCAGTCCAGTCAGATTCAGTGTTACAATTCTTTATTCCAAGTCTCAGTGACCCAGTTCCTGCTCTAGCTCCAGCTCCGCTTCTACCTCCAAATCATTGAGAGAAGACTAGGATATTTTATACTGTAGGAGCAGTGGTAAAAGCTTTAGCTGATAGGTATTTTGGGGATGCCTCATTTGCATGTAGTAATGGGCTCCTGCCAGGCTGCCAAACTGCTTGAAAATCACACAGGAAAGCC
>NW_008359997.1:0-310 GCF_000622305.1 Nannospalax galili | reverse complement strand
TGTGTGCGAGTGTGTGTCTGAGTGTGTGAGTGTGAGTGTGTGTGAGTGTGTTTGAGTGTGAGTGTGTGTGTGAATGTGAGTGTGTGTGAGTGTGTGTGTGTTTGTGAGTGTGTGTGTGAGTGTGTGTGAGATTGTGTGTGTGTGTGAGTGAGTGTGTCTGTGTGTGTGTCTGAGTATGAGTGTGTGTGTGAGTGTGGGTGAATGTGTGAGTGTGTGTGTGAGGGTGTGTGTGAGTGTGTGTGAGTGTGTGTGTGAGAGTGTGTGTGTGTGTCTGAGTGTGTGAGTGTGAGTGTGTGTGTGAGTGTGTGTG
>NW_008359996.1:2555855-2556399 GCF_000622305.1 Nannospalax galili | reverse complement strand
AGGAGGAAGAACATCAGGAGGAGGAGGAAGAGGAGGAAGAAGTGGTGAGGACGAAGAACAGGAGTAGAGGAGGAGGAGGAGGAGGAGGAGGAAGAGGAGGAGGAGGAGGAAGAGGAGGAGGAAGAGGAGGAGGAGGAGCGGAGGACGAGGAGGAGGAAGAGGAGGAGGAGGAGGGGGGGAGGAAGAGGAGGAGGAGGTAGAGGAGGAAGGGGACAAGGAGGAGGAGGAGCAGGAGGAAGAGGAGGAGGAGGAAGAAGATGAGGAAGAGGACGAGAAGGCGGAGGAGGAACAGGAGGAGGAGGACGAGGACAAGTAGGACGAGGAGGACAAGGAGGACGAGGAGGAAGAACAGGAGGAGGAGGACAAGGAGGACGAGGAGGAGGAGGACGAGGAGGAGGAGGAGCAGGAGGAAAAGGAGGAGGAGTAGGAGGAAGAGGAGGAGGAAGAGAAGAGAGGGGGAGCTAGAAACAGGTAAAGCAACATCATAATTTCTGTATCTCGTCTCTTGATTAAAAATCTCTGTAGGGGTATGAAACAGAAGGGA
>NW_008359996.1:2546439-2553657 GCF_000622305.1 Nannospalax galili | reverse complement strand
CAGTGTGCTCTCAGGATCTGTAGTAACCCTGTTGTATAACATAACACCACGTTGCTTAGTCCTTGGCTTACTTCTCTTTCTCATTTAGTGAGTTAGTGGGGCAGGGCCCTGTGAGTGAGGGGGCAGGGTTGTGTGTGAGTCAGGGCTGGGCATAGCTGAGAAGGTGGTGCTGTGGCCTGTGGGAGACAAGGGAGGTGAGAAGGTAGGAAGAAGAGGGTCAGGACTGGAACTCAGTTGGGCCTTCGTAGGTCTGTGACAATGGTCATATTACCAAATACTGTGAGAACCTTTGCTGCTATCTTGGTCCCATTCCCCAAACTGCTGAAGAGGTCAGGGCTCTTATTTGACATTTGACTTTGGAAATGTCTAGATCAACAGCATCTACTTCTTAAACCAATGGACAGGTGAGCCCAGGACTCTTTAGTGTGGCTCTGTGGTGATGACATGCTTTTTACTTCACTAGGGTTAGAAGGGAAGACACTTTGAATTCAGAGAGAGCCATGACATGATGGTGAAAAATAACATAATGACAGGAATAAATAGCTTGAAATGGTCTTGTTCGTGTTATTTACCGTTCTTTCCCCTTGAACGATCGATGATCTTGCCCTTTCCAGTCAAATGACGGTGCAGATTCATTGCAATTTCTGAACAGCTTGCAGACTCATCCTGTGAGGCACCATTGCTTTCCATGCACTGTGGTCCCAGCACTGCCCAGTTAGAATCGGCTCCACTAGGCAAGGGTCAGATGAGGATGTGCACAGCCATGGCTGGTGGCAAATCTGTGTGTAAAATTATATGTGCCTCTGTAAGAAATTAAGATTCTGTGGTCACTAAATGAATTCTAGAAACTTTTGAGAAAACTTGGAATTTTAAGTGAAAACACTAAAAAAAAAACTGTCTTTCTAGAAAGGATTACCCTATTCCAGCTCAGCCTCAGACAGAACACCTTGGTTCTGAGGTCCATCACTTCTCTTGCCTTTTCATTCTATGCTCTCACTTTAATGCTTACGTGAAGATGAATAAAGTGACGATTTTGATAAGAAAGATGTGCACTTGAGCATTTCCCTTCATACATAGTCCAAATATTTTAAACTGTGTCTTTTTAAATCTCATTTCAACTTTACTCATGCATTTCTAGAAAAATTTTTGGCTAACATCTGATTCATCCATCTCATAAAAAGGTGATTAGGTGTTACTATTTACAGAAGGCTGAGAATTCATTCTAGATAATCAGCTTTTTATTCAGTGGAAACGTAAATTCATATACACTTGAGTAAAATGTGAGCTTGTAAAACTTGGCTTGCCATCTACTGTCATCAAATGTGAGAAAACAGACAGGTGAGAGTGTCCCTTTACATTGAACAAACTCACTTTATTTTATAAAACTTCTTACAAGTTATCTGTGTTAAAAAAAGATACACTGCAGACACTAGCAGACAACCTTGAAAATAAACAAGTAACCATAATCTTTTCCTAATACGATTAACAGTGTTTGATGACTTCTTCATAGGAATGGACAATTGAAGAAAAATCCTGAAAAAGACGGAAATTGGAAGCAATCAAGAGTCACCTGACCCCTGGTAGGAGGGTAGAGCCCACTGAAGATGATGTGAGAACTGCTGCTGGCAGGAAGGACAGAAAGTGAAGAGCAGGTATGTCCACCATCGAGATGGTGTGTCTATCCATTGAGCAGGTGTGTACCCATCAAGCAAGACCCATTGAGCAGGTATGTATTCATCGAGCAGGTATGTACCCATCAAGCAAGTATGTGTATCTATCAAGCAGGTATGTCTAGCCATTAAGCAGGTATGTCTATCAATCGAGCACATATGTAAATCTATCCCATTGAGCAGGTATGTCTATCCATTGAGCAGGTATGTCTATCCATTAAGCAGGTATGTCTATCTATCGAGCAGTTACGTAAATCCATCGAGCAGGTATGCATCCATTAAGCACGTATGTCCATCCATCATGCAGGTATGTATCCGTGGAGTAGGTATGACTATCCATTGATCAGCTATGTCTATCCATCAAGAAGGTATGTCTATCTGTGGAGAAGGTATGTCTATACATCAAGCAGGTATGTTTCCCCTTAGATAAGCTACGTGTATCCATCAACCACGTATGTCTACCCATGGAGAAGGTATAGACATGCTAGACAGTCATAAAGAAGGTATATATAGATTGAGCAGGTATGTCTATCCATTGAGCATGTATGTGTATCCATCGAGCAGGTATGTTTATTCATCCATCAGTTATGTCTATCCATCAACAGGTATGTATCCAGCAAACAGGTATGTCTTGCCATAGAGCACATATGTATCCATCAAACAGGTATGTATCAGCTATGTCTATCTATGGAGCAGGAATGTCTATCCATGGAGAAGTTATGTCTATCCATCGAGTAGGTATGTCTGTCTATTTATTAGGTATGTCCATCCATCAAATAGGTGTATATCCATGCAGCAGGTATGTCTATCCATCCAGGAAGCATGCATCCACCCAGCAGGTATGTCTATCTATCAAACAAGTATATGTCCATGAAGCAGACCTATCTATCCATCAAAAAAGGTATGTATCCATCAATCAGATATGTCTATCCATAAAGTAGGTACGCCTATTGACATGGAAGGTATGTCTGTACATCATGTGGGTATGTATACAGTGAGAAGATATGTCTATCCATCGAGCAGGTATGTCTATCCATGAAGAAGATATGTCTATCCATGGAACAGGTATGTCTATCCATGAAGAAGATATGTCTATCTATGGAGCAGGTATGTCTATTCATGGAGAAAGTATGTCTATCTTTTGATCAGCTATGTATATCCATGAAGGATATATGTCTATCCATCAAGCAGGTATGTCTATCCATCGATCAGCTATGTCCATCCATCAAGAAGGTATGTATCCATCGAGCAGCTATATCTATCCACCGTGCAGTTATCAAGTAGTTATGTCTATCGCATGTGCCTATCAATCGGTCAGCTATGTCTATCCATGCATCAGGTATGTCTATCCATGGAGAAGGTATGTCTATCCATTGAGCAGCTATGACTATCCATGGAGAACCTATGTCTATCCATCGACAACGTATGTGTCCACAAAGCAGGTATGTCTATTCATCAAGCAGATATGTACCATTGAGCAGGTATGTCTATCCATGGAGACAGATATGGTGATCCATTGAACAGATATGTATTCACTGAGCCGGTATGTCTATCCAGCAGGTATGTATCCATCCAGCACATATGTCTATCCATGAAGAAGGTATGTCTATCCATCAAGCAGGTATCCATTGAGCATATATGTGTATCCATCGAGCAGGAATGTCTATCCATGGAGAAGGTATGTCTATCCATCGAGCAGGTATGTCTCCCCATAGATGACCTATGTCTGTCCATCAAACCAGGTATGTCAGCCCATGGAGAAGGTATAGACATACTACACAATCATAAAGAAGGTATGTCTATCATGGAGAAGGTATATCTATCAAGGAGGCATATATCCTATATCCATTGATCAGCTATGTCTATCCATAGAGAAGGTATGTCTATCTGTCAATCTGCTATGTCTATCCATGCAGCAGGTATATCTCTCCATTGAGCAGGTATGTCTACCCATCGAGAAGATATGTCTATCCATCATGCAGGTACGTATCCATCGAGCAGGTATGCCTATCCTTCTAGCAGGTATGTCTATCCATGGAGAAGATATGTCTATCCATGCAGCAGGTATGTATCCATCAAAGAGGCATGTATGCATCGATAAGCCATGTCTATTCATAGAGCACGTATGTCTATCCATGGAGAAGGTATGTCTATCCACACAGCAGGTATGTTTATCCAATGAGTAGGTATGTCTATCCATTGAGCAGGCCTGTATCCATGAAACAGATATGTCTATCCATTGAGCATGTATGTCTATCCATCAAGCAGGTATGTCTACCTTCAATCAGCAGATATGTCTTTCCACTTAGCAGGTAGGTATTCATGAAGTAGGTAAGTCCATGGAGCAGGCATGTCTATCCATGGAGAATATCCATGGAGAATTTATGCCTAGCCATCAAGCAGCTATATCTATCCATGGAGAAGGTGTCTATCCATGGAGAAGGTATGTCTATCCATCAAGCAGCTATGACTATCCATGGAGAAGCTATATCTATCCATCGAGAATGTATGTGTCCATTAAGCAGGTATGTCTATTCATCAAGGAGGTATGTACCGTCGAGCAGGTATGCCAATCCATGGAGACAGATACAGTGATCCATTGAACAGATATGTATTCACTGAGCAGGTATGTCTATCCAGCAGGTATTTATCCATCCAGCACTTAAGTCTATCCATGAAGAAAGTATGTCTGTCCATCAAGCAGGTATGTCTATCCATTGATCAGCTATGTCTATCCATCAAGCAGGGATGTCTATACGTGGAGAAGGCATGTCTATACATCGAGCAGATATGTCTCCCCATAGATCACCTATGTGTATCCATCAACCAGGTATGTCTACCCATGGAGAAGGTATAGCCATACTAGACGGTCATGAAGAAGGTATGTCTATCCAACGAACAGGTATATATCTATTGAGCAGGTATGTCTATCCATTGAGCATGTATGTGTATCCATCAAGCAGGTATATCTATTCATCCAGCAGGTATGTCTATCCATCAACAGGTATGTATCCAGCAAGCAGACATTTCTCACCATACATCATGTATGTATCCATCAAACAGGTATGTATCGGCTATGTCTATCCATGGAGCAGAAATGTCTATCCATAGAGATGGATTAGGCTTGTCTATTCATGGAGAAAGTTTGTCTATCCATCAAATAGGTGTATATCCATGCAGCAGGGATGTCTATCCATCCAGGAGGTATGTATCCATCCAGCAGGTATGTCTATACAGCATGTAGTTATGTATCCATTAAGAAGCTGTCTATCCATTGAGAAGGTATGTCTATCCATGAAGAAGATATGTCTATCCATGGAGCAGCTATGTCTGTTCATGGAGAGAGAATGTCTGTCTTTCGATCAGCTATGTATATCCATGTATATCCATGAAGGAGATATGTCTATCCATCAAGCAAGTGCGTCTATCCATGGAGAAGGTATGTCTATTCATCAAGGAAGTATGTATCAATTGAGCAGGTATGTCTATCCATCCAGCAGGTATGCCTATCCATGCAGAAAGTATGTCTATATGCCATACAGATATATATCCATTGAGCAGATAGGTCTATCCATGGAGAAGGTATTTCTATCGATCATGCGGGTATGAATTGATCGAGCAGGTATGTCTATTCACCTAGCAGGTATGTCTATTCATGGAGAAGATATGTCTATTCATGGAGAAGATATGTCTATCGAGCAGGCATGTATCTATCGATCAGCTATGTCTATCCACAGAGAAGGTATGTCTATCCATCAAGCAGGTTTGTCTATCCACCCATCTGCTATGTCTATCCATGCAGAAGGCATGTGTATCCATTGAGCAGGTATGTGTATCCATTGAGGAGAAATGTCTATCCATCGTGCAGATATGTGTCCATCGAGCAGGTATGCCTATCCTTCTAGCAGGTATGTCAATCCATGGAGAAAGTATGTCTATCAATCGAGCAGGTATGTATCCATCAAACAGGCATGTATCCATCAATAAGCCATGTCTATTAATGGAGCACATATGTCTATCCATGGAGAAGGTATGTGTATCCATTGAGTAGGTACCGTCTGTCCATTGATTAGGTATGTCTATCCCTCAAATAGGTGTATATCCATGCAACACGTATGTCTATCCATCCAGGAGGCATGTATCAATCCAGCAGGTATGTCTATCCATCAAAAAGCTATGTATCGATCAATCAGATATGTCTATCCATGAAGCAGGTACGCCTATTGATATGGAAGGTATGTCTATCCATCAGGTGGGTATATCCATTGAGAAGCTATATCTATCCATGGAGCAGGTATGTCTATCCATGAAGAAGATATGTCTATCCATGGAGCAGGTATGTCTATTCATGGAAAAAGTATACCTATCTTTCAATCAGCTATGTATATCCATCAAGGAGGTATGTCTATTCATCAAGCAGGTGTATTTATCCATGGAGAAGGTATGTCTACTCATCATACAGGCATGTATCAATTTGGAAGGTATGTCTGTCCATCCAGCAGGTATGTCTATCCATGAAGAAAGTATGTCTATCCACCATGCAGGTATGTATCCACTGAGCAGATATGTCTATCCATGGAGAAGGTATGTCTATCCACCATGCAGGTATGCATCTATCATGCAGGTATGTCTATCCACCTAGTAGGTATGTCTATTCATGGAAAAGATATCTCTATTCATGGAGAAGGTATGTCTATCCATTGAGCAGGTATGTATCTATCAAACAGGCATGTATCCATTGATAAGCCATGTCTATTCATGGAACACATATGTCTATCCATGGAGAAGGTATGTCTATCCATGCCGCAGGTATGTCTATTCATCGAGAGGTATGTATCCATCAAACAGGCATGTATCCATCGATAAGCCATGTCTATTCATGGAGTATGTACATCTATCCATGGAGAAGGTATGTCTATCCACCAAGCAGGTATGTATCCATCAAACAGGTATGTATGCATTGTCTATTCATGGAGCACGTATGTCTATCCACACAGCAGGTATGTTTATCCATTGAGTAGGCATGTCTATCCATCGAGCAGGCATGTATCCATCAAGCAGATATCCATTGAGTATGTAGGTCCTATCCATAGAGCAAGGATGTCTAGCCGTGAATCAGCAGTTACGTCTATCCACTTAGCAGGTACATATTCATCAAGTAGGTCAGTTCATGGAGCAGGAATGTCTATCTATGGAGAATATCCATGAAGAATTTATGCCTAGCCATCAAGCAGCTATATCTGTCCATGGAGAAAGTGTCTATCCATTGAGAAGGTGTATATCCATCAAGTAGGTATGTCTATCCATTGTTCAGCTATGCCTCTCCATCAAGAAGGTATGTTTCCATTGAGCAGGTATATCTGTCCAGCGTGCAGTTATCAAGTAGTTATGTCTATCCATGTAGAAGGTATGTCTATCAATCAATCATCTATGTCTACCCATGCATTAGGTATGTCTATCCATGGAGCAGGTATGTCTGTCCATGGAGAAGGTATGTCTATCCATCGAGCAGCTATGACTATCCATGGAGAAGCTATGTCTATCCATC
>NW_008359996.1:2540865-2545693 GCF_000622305.1 Nannospalax galili | reverse complement strand
GCAGCAGGTATGTCTATCCATTGAGCAGATGCATCTATCCATTGAGCAGATATGTCTATCCATTGAGCAGATATGTCTATCCACCATGCAGGTATGTAACCATCACGCAGCTATATCTATCCATGGAGAAGGTATGTCTATCCATTGAGAAGGTGTGTATCCATCAAGCATGTATGTCTATCCATTGATCAGCTATGCCTCTCCATGAAGAAGGTATGTCTCCATTGAGCAGGTATATCTATCCAGCGTGCAGTTATCAAGTCGTTATGTCTATCCATGTAGAAAGTATGTCTATCAATCGATCAGCTCTGTCTATCCATGGATCAGGTATGTCTATCCATGGAGGAGGTATGTTTATCCATCGAGCAGCTATGACTATCCATGGAGAAGCTATGTCTATCCATCAAGAACATATGTGTCCATTAAGCAGGTATGTCTATTCGTAAAGCAAGTATATCTATCCATGGAGAAGGTATGTCTATTCATCATGCAGGTATGTATCAATTGAGCAGGTATGCCTATCCATGGAGAAATTATGTCTATCCACCATACAGGTATGTATCCATTGAGTAGATATATCTATCCATGGAGAAAGTTTGTCTGTCCATCATGTGGGTATGCATCTATTGAGCAGGTTTGTCTATCCACCTAGAAGGTGTGTCTATTCATGGAGAAGATATGTCTATTCCTGGAGATGGTATGTCTATCGAGGAGGCATGTATCCGTTGATCAGCTATGTCTATCCATGGAGAAGGTATGTCTATCCATCAAGCAGGTTTGTCTATCCACCCATCTGCTATGTCTATCCATGCAGCAGGTATCTCTATCCATTGAGCAGGTACATCTATCCATTGAGGAGATATGTCTATCCATCATGCAGGTATGTATCCAACAAACCAGTATGCCTATCTTTCTAGCAGCTATGTCAATCCATGGAGAAGGTATGTCTGTCCATCGAGCAGGTATGTATCCATCAAACAGGCATGTATCAATTGATAAGCCCTGTCTATTCGTGGAGCACGTATGTCTATCCATGGAGAAGGTATGCCTATCCACACAGCAAACAGGTATGCCTCACCATAAAGCACGTATGTATCCATCAAACAGGTATGCATCAGCTATGTCTATCCATGGAACAGGAATATCTATCAACGGAGAAGGTGTATTTATCCATCAAGTAGGTATATCTGTCCATTGATTAGGTATGTCTATTCATGGAGAAGGTATGTCTAGCCATCAAATAGGTGTATGTCCTGCAGCAGGGATGTCTATCCATCCAGGAGGTATGTACCCATCCAACAGTCATGTCTATCCATCAAACAAGTATATGTCCATGGAGCAGGTGCGTCTATCTATCAAAAAGGTATGTATCCATCAATCAAATACGTCTATCCGTTAAGCAGGTATGCCTATTGACATGGAAGGTATGTCTATCCAGCATGTGGGTATGTATCAATTGAGAAGCTATGTCTATCCATTGAGCAGGTGTGTGTATCCATGAAGGAGATATGTCTCCATAGAGCAGGTATGTCTATTCATGGAGAAAGTATGTCTATCTTTCGATCAGCTATGTATATCCATCAAGGAGGTATGTCTATCCACCAAGCAGGTATGTCTGTCCATGGAGAAAGTATGTCTATCCATCATGCAGGTATGTACCATCGAGCAGGTATGTCTATCGACCTAGCAGGTTTGTCTACCCATGAAGAAGATATGTCTATTCATGGAGAAGGTATGTCTATCAAGGAGGCATGTATGCATTGATCGGCTATGTCTATCCATGCAGCAGGTATGTCTATCCATTGAGCAGGTGCATCTATCCATTGAGCAGACATGTCTATCCATCGCACAGGTATGTTTCCATTGAGCAGGTATGCCTATCCTTCTAGCAGGTAAGTCTATCCATGAAGAAGGTATATCTATCCACGCAGCAGGTATGTTTATCCATCGAATAGGCATGTCTATCCATTGAACAGGCATGTATCCATCAAGCAGATATCCATTGAGCATGTATGTCTATCCATCGAGTAGGTATGTCTAGCCATCAATCAGCAGATATGTCTATCCACTTAGCTGGTATGTATTCATCAAGTAGGTAAGTCCATGGAGCAGGCATGTCTATCCATGGAGAATGTCCATGGAGAATGTATGCCTATCCATCAAGCAGCTATGTCTATCCATGGAGAAGGTATGTCTATCCATTGAACAGGTTTGTCTATCCACCAATCTGCTATGTCTGTCCAAGCAGCTATGTCTATCCATTGAGCAGGTGCATCTATCCATTGAGCAGATATGTCTACCCATCGTGCAGGTACGCATCCATCAGGCAGGTATGCCTATCCTTCTAGCAGGTATTTCTATCCATAGAGAAGATATGTCTATGCATTGAGCAGGAATATATTCATCAAACAGGCATGTATCCATCGATAAGCCATGTCTATTCATGGAGCACGTATGTCTATCCATGGAGACAGATATGTATTCACTGAGCAGGTATGTCTATCTACCATGCAGGTATGTATCCATCCAGCAGGTATGTCTATCCATGAAGAAGGTATGTCTATCCATCAAGCAGTTATATCTATCCATCAAGCAGGAATGTCTGTCCATTGAACATGTATTTCTATCCATCAAGCAAGTATATACCCATCCAGTAGGTATGTTTATTCATGAAGAATGTATGTCTATCCATAGAACAGGTATGTATCCATCGAGCAGGTATGTCCATCCATGAAGAAGGTATGTCTATCCATTGAGCAGGTATGTCTATCCATGGAGAAGTTATGGTTATCCATCTAGCAGGTATGTGTCCATTGAGCAGGTATGTATCCCTCTATCAGGTATGTATGGGTATCTTTGGACAAGTGTGCATATGTCTATGCATCATGCAGGTATGTCTATCCTTGTATCAATCAAGCATGTATGTCTATCCATGTATGTCTATACCATGGAGAAGGTATGTCTACCCTTCAAGCAGGTATGTATCCATCAAGAAGGTATGCCTATCTATCAATCAGCAGGTGTGTCTATCCATCAAGCAGTTATGTCTATCCATTGAGTGTAAATTGTTTACAGCTCTGGAAAGATCCATGGAGCAGGTATGCCTAGCCATGGAGAAAGTATGTTTATCAATCAGCTAAGTCTATCCATGAAGCAGGTATGCCTATCGATGGAGAAGGTATGTTTATCCATTATGCAAGTATGTATCAAATAAGAAATTATATCTATCCATTGAGCAGCTATGTCTATCCATGCAGAAGGTATGTCTATCCAACCAGAACATATTTATCCATTAAGCAGGTATGTCTAGCCATCGAGCAAGTTATGTATCAATCCAGCAGGTATATCTGTTCATGGAGAAGGTATGTCTATCCATCAACCAGGTATGTTTCTCCATCAGGTAGGTATGTCTATCCATGTTGAAGGAAAGTATCCATCAATCAGGCGTGTATCCATTGAGCAAGTACGTCTACCCATTGAACAGGTCAGACAGGTATGACTATCCATTGACCAGGTGTGTCTATGGATCATTAAAGTATGATATCCCTCATATGCATTGCCCAATATATCTATCAGTCAAGCAGGTAAGTTTATCCATCCAGCAGGTACGTATCCATTGAGAAGGTATGTCTATCCATGGGGACAGATATGTCTATTCATGGAGAAGGTATGTCTATCCATCAAGCAGATATGTCAGTCCATGGAGAAGCTGTGTCTATCCATCAAGTATCCATCAAGAAGGTATATCTATCCATCAATCAGAAGGTATGTCTAGCCATTGAGCAGGTATATATCCACTGAGCAGGTATGTAACCATCAAGCAGCTATGTCTATCCATCAAACAATTATGTCTATTCTTTGAGTGTAAATTGTTTATGATTCTGGAAAGATGTCTCTCCTATTCTTTCCCTGACGCTCGGTCAAAATCAGATTCACATGGAAGCCTTGTGAGAGGCACAGGACACCTTGTTATGTGAGAAGAGATGGAGAGGAATGCAGTGAAAGCAGAATTTGGAAGCACAGGAGGCCTCTTCCAGGAGCACTTCTCCCGGTGTCTCAGAAAGACTGGAGGATGAGAACTATCAGATGGGAAGTCAAAGCAGAATGGCAAGATTCCTGAGCAGTTGACACTGGAATACAGGGCGATGGTGAGAGTCAACTACCAGGTAGGTGAAGGTATGGGCTGTAGAGGCCACACAGGTGCCCTGTACCCACACTAATGACAACTTTTACTGTTATTAGCCACTACAAGGAAAATGACTGGTTCTAGAAAGAATCTAATTGGTGAAGATTGTGAAAGAACTTTATTTAAGTAAAATTAGAATGATATTGGGGGGGGTTGTACTTTTCTATAAATAACTCTCCAAAAGTATTTTTAAACCAAAAACCACCATGAGTAATATATTAAAACATTCATAATTAATGCCTACCACGACCTCAAGAGTAAAAACACATCAGTTTATCTGGTCCAATTGTATGTCCTTAAACACCCAAAAGGGAAGTATAACCAAAGATTAAAGGGGCCAATATAATTTCATAAGAGCATACATATGTATAGCTAAAAGTTACTTGACAAACAGCAAAGCCAGTCAGGTGACACCTTTAGTCGTGATGTTGGCCAGGATAGATAAAGGCTTTTCCAGACAGTAACCCAACATACTACAGGAAAAATGGGCAGCAGACCCCAATTCTATCCAAAGGAATACTGACAATGGATTGCCATTGATAAGGAACAGCTGATCCTCCTGGAACAGGGACATCTGGCTGACTAGATTTACCAGAAGGGCAGATAGGGGGGAATGGATGGGGGTGCTGACAGCACAGTGGA
>NW_008359996.1:2530942-2540798 GCF_000622305.1 Nannospalax galili | reverse complement strand
CTGTGACCAGTGATAGTCATGTATATAGAGATTAGAAATGCATGTGAAAACGTCTCAATGTCAAGAGCCCTGAAATGAATTTTTCTGTATGAAACTGTGTGTTTTGACAATGCAGTGGAGATCTTTTTTAAATGTTGGAACCTCATTTAATTTTATGTCTTATAGAGTTTATAATGAGTAAAAGATTATATAAGTGTAATAATTCATCTGTAAACCTATAAATGTACAGCCAATTTTGAAAGAGATGTACCCTAGCTCAGAAAAATGTTATTGAATAGGTTAATGCTGTTGTAATGAAATGCTTCTTTTAATTAAAAAAAAAATGTTACCAGATTAGGAAAACATGTCGGTAACTAGCAGGTAAATTTTCAGGGCACATCCCATTTCCAGGCTCCTGACTTGGTGATGATAGAAACAGGAGATGAGGTCATGCCCATTGTGCGAAATGACACTGCTGTTGACCTATTAGAATAATTTCCATGGAGAATCATATAATATTTGATGGGGGCAGAGACAGTGGCTGTTGTCCCGAGTCTTCTCATTCACAGGAGAGTTTGAACAATGTTTGAGTGGGTTTTCCAGAATGGCTCTGAACTCACTCAAATGAGATGAAACAATAGATTTTATTATAGGGAACACAAAAGACACATCTAATATTACTTATTATTTCAAAAATTTGCATACTTGGCACATATTTTGCCTGCTTCTTATCTGTATAGTTGATAATGTGAGAAATAGAGGGAATAATATAGATTTTAGCACACGCAGATGTACTCGCTGGAACATTGAGAAAGGTAGTTATGTTTTGTTCATATTCTCGGGGGGAGGGGAAGTATTTAAAATAAACTCTGTATGTTTTGTAAAAAAAAAAAAGAAAATGAAATAGAGATCGTCTTTAAAGGGTTAAAACTCATTCAATTTTATATCTTACAGGGTTTATACTGAGTTCAATATTGTATAATGGTATTAATTGAACTGTGAACCTAACAATTTACAGCCACTTTTGAAAGAGATGTATCCTTGCTCTCGAGTGTGTTACTGAATACATTAAAGTTGTAATGAAATGCAAAAAATAAAAAAAAAGAAAGGCTGAGCAGGGGCCAGGGGAGCAAGCCAGTAAACAGTGTTCCTCCATGGTCTGTGCTCCAGCTCCTGCCTTCAGGTTCCTGCCCTGAGTTCCTACGTTGGGCTCCCTGATGAACTGTGACCTGAGAGATGTAAGCCAAATAAACTCTTTCCTCCCCCCCCGAAAAAATTATATTAAGTATCTCCTGTGTATGAAGCTCTTGGCAAGAGCACTAAGATGGAAAGGACAGTCATCTGGGGGGATGATGCGCTCAGGGGGGTTATTATTTTCTCTCTTTGCATTTCTCCTGGCTACACAATAAGGTAAAAAGTCAAGTGTTCATTCAGTAAATACTGTTCAGCATCTTCCATTTGTCAGGTACTGTGCTAGCATCAAGACCTACAATATTAAGTTCATGCACGTGAAATTGAACAACTCTGAGATGCTGCATAGAATCTGATGTTCATGAGCCCGTGACAATTGCTCTGTTAGAACAGTTTGGCACTTCAGATACATACTAAAGAAAATTTGTAACTCAAGTTGAGAAATAGAGGGTGTTTGAAAAAAGCGTTCCCAGACTAAGTCCAGAAACAGAATAAACACTATGCTTAGAAATATTGGAAAGCAGCCAGGCGATGCCTTTAATCCTAGCACTCGAGAGGCAGAGGCAGGCAGATCTCTATGAGTTTAAGGCCAGGCTGGTCTATATAGTTCCAGGCCAGCTGTGGCATGTGGGAGACCATGTCTCAAAAAGACCAAAAAAACCCCACACATGCTGTGCTCCTGGTGTGTTTGCCAATGTGTGCCACCACCTTCTGCTGCCCCTTTTCCATCCTGATTGGTTAGACAGCTTGTCACCAACTTACTGAGGCAGACTTTCCATATAAAGTGATAAACTCCCATTTGAAATTCTCTGAAGAATCCTAGTTCTCCTGAAATAGCACCATCAAGAATTGGGTCCAGCCATTCTGAGTAGGGCAGGGAAGTTGGTGGCTTTCCTGCCTCTGTCTTCTGAGTCACACATTAAATGGCTCTCATTCTGTGATAGGCATCAAACAGTATCCATAGAACAAAGTGTGACAAAGGAACCGTTCTTCCTGTCGTTATTAGTATCTTCCTTTTCGGATAAGAAAATCATGGACATGCCTTTACTTTTGGCAGTGCAGGCCTGAGGACCCACATAAAAACTAGTCTTGGCTGGATTTGCCTGTAACCCCAGCACTGGGTGGTGGAGACAAGGAGGATCCTGGCAACTCCCTGCCAGGCCAGCCAGCCTACCCGAAACAGCAAGCTTTCTGTTCAGGGGAACTCTGTGTCAAACAACAAGGCTGAGGGCAATGCGCCCTTGTCCTCTGGTCTCCAGATGCACACGCATGGGCACACAAACTTGCAGACATAGACACAATAAGTATATTTTCCAGCAAGCAAAGGAGAGGAGAGAAACAAGCTTTGCACTTTCATATCAAAATGCCTACTTTGGGGTGGGCACAGCTAGTAAAGGCTCAGGCTCACAACCAAAAATTTCTGTTTTGCCCATGAAAGCTCAGTTGTTGATGACATTAGAAGAATTTTAAGATGAGTCTCAGAAAAAATATAAGCAAGTCTCCATAGTGAGTTCCAGGTTCACTGGGACTACAAGGAGACCTATTAATTGGACTCAGGTGGTCATTAATAATAATAATAGTAATAGTAATAATCGAAACTGGGTGGAGATGGAGGAGGAGGTCTGAACATAATCAAATTACACTGTATGGAATCCCTGAATCAATAAAAATAAATAAATAAAATAATAACCAAAAAGGAAGCTATCCCCTTAAATCAAATTAACAGAAAGAACAGGATAAAAAACATGAAAACAGGAACCAGGTAGGCTCTGCGGGAGCAGCATACAGAGCACTGAAAGCGTCAGAGAGGAAGCTGGCTGCAGGGCTTTGGAGCGCCACTGCATTAGGCTTGCACTGCCAGCCACTGCTGTAAGAAAGCAAAGTGCATCTGTGAGAAGCAGGTGAGCAGCGGCAGAGGAAAGCTTAGACTCCTGCCATGAAAACAGCAGGGGGATCGCCAGGGGGATCGCTGAAATAGCTTTGAAAAATGCTCATCTGCCAGAAATATTTCATTAAGATAAAATTTTTTTGACAACGTAGTACCACATTTTATAATATTCCAGCACACCAGACTATTTCTTCTGTCCACAGGGACCTTGGAAGTCAAGGCTGACAACACAGAATGGCCTTGAAAACGCTGCAGTACTGGGTGAGGTCTGACAGTGCATTAGCATTCTTTCCCCCACCCTCTGCCCCACTCTCCTCCCTCTTCCTTCCCCATTCCCCACTTCCTCTACTCTCCAGATCTCTCCAGCCTCTCCCCGCCCCTTACCACTCCCCCTCTTCTCATCTCTCCCATCTCCCACCTTTCCTATCCACTCTACTCCCCTCGTTCCCATTCTCCTCTCCATTCCCCACTCCTCTCTCCCCTCAGTCCTTTCTCCACACTCCCAACACTTCCCTCACTCCCAATAGCCCTTTCTCCTCTCTCCTCTCTCTTTCCCTCTCTCCCTTCTCGCCCCTCATCTGGAAGATTATAAAAATGAGTAAGGTATTAAAGTAGCAAGCTTGGACTTGGGGACCTGCCTTTGGCACCTCACTTAATTAGAATATAGTACTGCCAGACATTACTGTAAAGACAGAAAAGGTATATCAGGCAATTGTAATTGCACCAAGCAAGATGTACAGAGGAACACCACATAGTGATGGTCGAATTATCTGGTGGTCAGAGAGGGGGCTAATGTGCCAAAGAACTCTTAACCCCAAGGAGAAGCAGGGAAGGGTTTATAAAGCTTAAAACCACATGCCAGAGGCAAAGTCAATAACCACACTTACACAGATCACCATAGTTACACCAGATCAGAAGCATGTCAGTTAACAAAGTTTTTCAGTTAAAAAGTAAGTTTTGGTTCATGCTACCTGGCTGCTTTTAAGTTTCCCAGCATTGTAGAAACAATATACTCCCTGAAACTGCCTGGCAGTGGGAATGGTTGGGCAAAAGCACAAGGTAGCCAGGTGTGGTGGTGCATACCTTTAATCCCAGGACTCAGGAGGCAGAGGCAGGGGGATCTCTGTGAGATCAAGGCCAGATTGGTCTACCTAGTGAGTTCCAGGCCTGATGGAACTACAGGGAGACTCTGTCTCAAAAAGACCAAATACACACACACACACACACACACACACACACACACACACACACACACAAACACACAAGGTAAAACAGAAGTCAACTAGAGCAAAATGTAGTTTCGCCATTTCACAATAAAGACAAGGATTCTCCAAGTCAGTACAGACTAAAACTTAGAGGGACTTCTGTGTTCCAGCAATGCAAACAGCATTTAAATCAGTGCAAGAAAACAGCTCTAAAACTGTTCATTTGCCAGTGAGATTTCATCAGGATTTTTGAGAAACGATGCAACTTTTTCCAGTAGCAGAGCACACCAATTTATTCCTTGTATTGGTCCACAGGGACCTTAGAAGTCAAGGTGGACAGCAGAGAATGCCTGGAAAAGCAATACTGGTGGTATTTGGCGGGCACTGCTACCTTTGGTGGCCTCTTCCCTTCTCCGGCCAGTCCACTTCTGCTGTCCCTCCTCTCCCCTCACCAGTTTCCCAACATTCTTTTCCCCCCATCGCACTCCCGGACATCTAGACTCTCCAGCTCTCTTTCTTTTCCCTCCCTTCCCTTCTCCCTCTTCCCCGTCGTCTCCCTCTCCCCATCTCATCTCCCCTCTCCTCTTCCCTCTTCTCCTGGCCCTCTCTGTCTGTCTCCTCTCCTACACCCCCTACCCTGTCCCCTCTCCTGCTTCCAGCCCCCTCCCATGCGGTCTCCCCTCCACTCCCAGTCCCCTCTCTTTTCCCTGTATCCTTTCTCTCTCCCCTCTCCTCCCTCCCTCCCTCTCATCCATCCTCCCCCTCTCTCCCTTTCCCCTCCCTTCCTCTGCTCTTTCTCCTCTTCCCCCTTTACTCCTCTTCTTTCCTCTACCTCAACCTCTCCCCTCTGCCCTAGCTGCCCTTTCCCTTCCATTCTCTCCTGTGGTCACTGGTCCTCTCTCCCCTCTCCCCTCTGGACCCTTTGTGTGCTCCCTCGTCCACCCTCTCCCCCCTATACCCCCCTTATTCCTTTTCTGTTAGTTCTCCCGCCATCTACCCTCCCCCTTTCTCCCCACTCACCTCTCTCACAATTCTGCTCTCTCCCTTCGCTCCCTTCTCTCCTCCAGGACGTCACCTTGCTTCTCCTTCCCCCCTTTCCCTTCTCCCCTGCACAGGGGTCTTTCCTCTTTCCTGTCCCCTACTCCCTATCCCGTCTCCTTTCTGCCCTTCCTACTTTTCTGCCCTCCCTCCCTCCCCATTTCCCCCAATCTGCCCTCTCTCCTCTCTCTCATCACTCTTCTGCCCTGTCTCTTCTTTCCCCTCCCCCTCTGTCTCCTCCCCCACTCTCCTAGCCAATCTCTTCCCTCAGTTCTTTCCTGTCCCCCCTCCTTTTCCAGTCTCCCCATCCTTAGCCTCTACCCTTTCCCCCTCCTTTCTTGCCGTCTGTTCACCCTCTTTACCTCCGTCTTCCTGTCTGCCCTCTCCCTTCCCCTTCACTCATTCCCCTCTCCATATCCCCTAGCTGCCTCCTTGCTCCCCTCTCCCCTCATCCCTCTGCTTCTGATATCTGTCTAGGGGTGTTGTTGGGTTCGTTTTCTCAACGATTAAAGAATTAAAAAGCAGGAAGCATCTCAGACCAGCAGAATCAAACAGATTTCTTTTACCAATTCCATCTATGTGAAGATAAGTCAGAGGTCCTGCTCAACTGTGGCTGGGTTCACTTGGAAGCATGTAGGAAATGTACAATGGAATTTGGAGAAGTACAGAATATTTTAACATGATATTTTAATCATGTGATCGTCATGTAATTGTTACTATTAGTGGTTGAAGGTAGAACTGAGTGGTGTTAATGGCTAGGTCCTTTTTAAATTAAAACCATGTTATTACATTTTTGTTTTTTGAGTGGTTGCAGGTGTGGTACGTGTGTAGGGGTCATAGGAACATTTATGACAATTGGTTCTACTTTCACCATGTGTGTTGTGAACACATTCTAAGTCTAGGGATAAGATTGGTCACCATCTAGGAGCTGGGTTCTTTTTCTCAGCCAATTCAAGAATTAAAATGTAGGAAAAAAAATCTTAGTCCAGTGGAGAGCAAGAAGCAAACAGACTTTTATTGAAAGATAAAGAATCACATCCATACACATAAAGAATCACACATGTATGCACACATGAATGCACATGTTTACAGAAAGACAGTCTCCACACACTGCAACAATTTTCATATATCTCTGCTCCTGAACACTGAACATGGGAAATACATTTGAAGAATAGTTGCTTTGTTAGTTTTCATTTGTATGACAGAAGAACAAAGAACATGAGGGAGAGAGGAAGGGAGGGAGGGAGAGAGGAAGGGAGGGAGGCAGGGAGGGGGAAAGAAACACCAAAGACTATAAATTGTTCCTGTCAGTAAGGTCTGCTTGACAAGTTCAGACACTTTTGCATGCAGCCTGTCTCCAGGGGAAAAGCTAGTCTCTCCCAGAGAGGTTCGAGGTGGAAGGGTGCTATTACTGGTGATAAACAGGGCTAAGTACAGCCCTGCTCTAAGCCAGGCTCTAGTCAGTAGTCAGTTTAAACCTCTCTGGCAAAGGCAGTTCTAGCTGGTGCTTTACATCAATCAAAGAATTAAGGAAGTCCACCAGTGTGTGAGGAGTGAGGATGGGAACTGCTCACACCCCTGAGTCAGTGGAACCCCCACAACAAGCCCTCCTATACCAGGATATGAGGAGAACTGGACTTTTTTCCTCCTACTGTGATTTTTTACTCGTGGGGAAAGGAATTACTTTTGTAAATAAAATGTCCTGAAGAGTGAGTTTATATAGAGAGGCTTGTTTGTGAAGGGGAAGAGGCTTGTTTATGAAGGGGATAGCATGAAAACTCTAACCTCCACCCTCTAGTTAAGAATTTATAATTTGCTCTTCACCTACCACTAGAAATTAAGTGTCCCCTCAATGGAGTATCATGCATTATGGATGAATTACAGACTAGTAATGGGTCTGGTGATATAACTCAGCTGGTAGAATGCTTGCCTGGCAGGCACAAGGTCCTGGGCTCAACCTCCAGTACTGTAAAACCAAAAGTAAGTGAACTGTAATTTGCAGACCAGAGATCAATCCCCAGAAGCCATGTTGGAAGGAGAGATTTGACTCCTGGAAGTTGATTTCTGAACACCACATGCACCCGCGTGTTGATCTCCCCCCCACACACACATTAATTTTAACAATAAAGGGACTGGAGAGTTGGCTCAGCCGTTAAGAGCACTGGCTGCTCTTGCAGAGGACCCAGGATTGGTGCCCAGCACTCACATGGCGGCTAACAGCTGTCCTAACTCCAGTTCCAGGGGATCTGACACCCCCCTCTGACCTCCACCGGCATTGCACAACATGAATGTACTTACACACATGCAGACAATACAGTCATACACATAAAAATAATAAAATAGTTTTTAAAAATAGTAACAAAGGGGGCTGGAGAGATGGCTCAGCAGTTAAGAACACTGGCTGTTCTTGCAGAAGACCTGGGTTCGAATCCCAGCACCCACATGGCAGCTAACAACTGTCGATAATTCCAGTTCCAGGGGATCCAACAGCCTCTTCTGTCCTCCACAGGCATTGCACGACATGGGTGCACTTACCTACATGCAGGCAATGTACACATACACATAAAAATATAAGTAAAATATTTTTTAAAATAGTAACAAATAAGCTGGGCGTGGTGGCTCACGCCTGTAGTCCCAGCACTTGGGAGGCAGAGGCAGGCAGATCTCTGTTCAAGGCCAGCCTGGTCTACATAGTGAGTTCCAGGACAGCTGGGGCTACAGGGACACCCTGCTTCAAAAAGACAAAAAAATAAATAAATAAAATAGTAACAAATAGCCAGGCATGGTGGTGCACACCTGTAGTCCCAGCACTCAGGAGGCAGAGGCAGGTGGATCTCTGTGAGTTCAAGGCCAGCCTGGTCTACACAGTGAGTTCCAGGACATAGCTCGGGCTACAGGGAGACCCTGTCTCAAAAAGACAAAAAAAAAAAAAAAAAAAAAAAAATAGTAACAAATAAAATTTAATTCAAAATAAAAAGGGTAGATCTATAAGCCACTTAGAGGTTCAACATTTAAAGCAATATATGTTAGAGTTAATGTATAAAATTGATAGAATTCAATTTGAATATTATAAACTTTAATGATTAATGAAAAAATAATAGGCACACATATCCACAGACTACTGTGTAATATTTCAGCCCATCTACACAGTGTGCTGGTCAAGTCAGGGGTGAAATCTCTCTACTCTCCCCCCACCCACCCACCCCACCCCCTTCATTTCCTGATGTTTGGGGCTTTTAAGTGCCTCTCCTCTAGATCTTCATTAGAACATTTGACAGGTCATTGTAGTGTTTAGTGAAACAATAATATTCCTGTGAGTTCTCCGTGCCCTCTGAGCTTCAGAGTTAGAAGAGCCTGTCAATGCCCACCACCATGTATGTGAGTGTACATACATAAAATTTAGAAAAAAAGTATGGATATAAAGTCATCAGGTATATTTCGCTGGTAATGTTTATCACCTCTACTATTTAACATGAAGTAAATTTTTATGCTTCCTCCTCAAATATGTCTTTTTTTAATTTGTTGATTTTTCTGTGTGTATATCATACAGAACATCCCACACAATCATTCATCTATATACCCACTTCCCAAATGGCACCTTCCCATAGCCTCCCCCCTCCCACACACTGGAGCCCATATACTCTGTCATCCCTGTTACTATCCTCTGTGTTCTTGACACCCCCAGCCATTCTCCAGTGCTTGTCCATCTGCTGAATCTAAGTCAGCCTATCTAGGGATCCTTGTTTTAGGAAGATCAGCTGTTCCTCATCTAGCAGCAATCAGTTGTCAATATTCCTTTAGGTAAGATTGGAGTCTGCTGTTCATTTTCCCAGTTCTATGCTGGGTTACTGTCTGGGAGTCTCTTGTGCCACCTTGGCCAATAACTCAGAGGAAGGTATCACCTGTCTGGAATTGTTTCTTGCTATGTAGCTTTTAGCTATGCCTATGGATCCAAGTGTAACCAACTGTGACTAGTAATCATCAGATACATAGAGCTTAAAGACACGTGCAAACATCTAAGCATTAGTAGCATTAAAAATGTAGGAAACAGCATATTTTTAAATGAAATGGAGATCTTTAAAGGGTAAAAACTCATTCAATTTTTTTTGTACCACCACGCCCAGCAAAACTCATCCAATTTTATATCTTACAGGGTTTATACTGAGTTCAATATTGTATAACTGTATTAATTCAACTGTGAACCTCAAAATTTACAGCCACTTTTGAAAGAGATGTATCCTTGCTCTGGAGTATGTTACTGAATATGTTAAATCTGTAACGAAATACTTCTTCTAATCATGTGGTTATTAAATTTTTTAAAAATTTAAAAAATAATAATCCCTCAAAGCATAAAAAATTGTTCCTTAATAATTAGTAGATGTGAAAAACATTGCCACTGAAATCTACCTGATGACTTGTGTCCATGCTCAGATGCCAAGGAGCTCAGAAAGTAACCAACTGTGACTAGTAATAATCAGATATATAGAGATTAGAAATGCATGTGCAAACATCTAAGTGTTAGTAGCATTAAAAATGTAGGAAACAGCATATTTTA
>NW_008359996.1:2525810-2530927 GCF_000622305.1 Nannospalax galili | reverse complement strand
ATACAATATTTTATAACTGTAATAATTCCTGTAAACCTAAAAATTTACAGCCAATTTTGAAAGAGATGCATCTTAGGTCAGGAAATTGTTATTGAATATGTCAATGCTGTTGTAATATGCTTCTTCTAAGTATGTGGTTATTAAATAAATAATTTTTTAAAAATTTAGTAAAAGAGGAAAATGGAATGAGCCCCCAAAATATGAGATAACCCTAAATTCACATTACAAAACAGAGGTAGAAGTTAAGCCTATTGGCTTTTTTGCTGATACATATAGAAAACAGACTGTAATATTTATTCTTTGCAATAATTACATAATAACTATAGAATATTAATTTTCATATTGATACTAAGCAGTAACTTATTTCTGAGTTCTAACTTCCTCCTCTGTAATAGAAACTTTAAGACTCAATCAAGCATTTCATATATCAAAAATACTATTTTTACCAGAGGGAAATGTATTAGTCCAAAAGGCTACTGAAAAATATACAAACAGTATCTGTTCATGAGTGTGTGTTTGTAGGTGAAGGCCATATAACAAGAAACACAGTGCCAGACAGGAGAAACCTCCCTTTGAATTGTTGTTTAGGGTAGTCCAAGAGATTCCAAAAATAACACAGGCTATGCCCACAGCCCTTGATTTCCTCCCAGAACTTGAAGGTAAAACCCTATTGTTTAAGACAGGACATACTTTGGACACAGGACTTGGAGCAACAGAGCTGGAACTGTCCTGGAAGTCTCCCCCCTGAAGGCTAGCTCTCATCGTTATGGAAGACACTATGAAGCTTCTAAGGAAGAAAAATCAATCAATGATCCAACTCCAGCTTTAAAGCCTAATATCCACAACAATGACCAGCACAGCAAACTGTCTCTATCAGTGTAGTAGTGGCACTTTAATGTTGGGTTTAGTCAACAGCTATCGAATTGAACTTAAAGCCTGCTCAATTGGAGGGGACTCATGTGTGATATTATAAACATGGCCAAATACACATGGCTGGAGAGGTCATAGATCCTAGAGGACATCCTACATCTGTCACATCCCTAGAACAAAAGTAGCCCCAGCTGTCCTGGAACTCACTATGTAGACCAGGCTGGCCTTGAACTCACAAAGGTCCACCTGCCTCTGCCCCCCAAGCGCTGGGATTAAAGGCGTGTACCACCACTTCCAGCAGTAATTTCTTTTTTTAAAAAAGCATTTTATTATTTTTATTTTACGTGCATGAGTATATTACCTGCATGTGTGCAAGTGCACTGTGTCATGCAATGTCCATGGAGGTCAGAAGAGGGCCATTACAGATAACATTGCCTGGGCCCCAGCATTAGCATGGTATCATCATCAGAGTTTCACCATTAGAAATGCCACTACCAGAGTCCTATAATTGGTGATGCTATAGCCTTTATCTAATCATTGGATATGCCATTGCTGGGACCCAGCAATGTTATCACTTAGGCTCCACTAATGGAGATGCCATTACCTGGGACCCACCATTAGAAGAAACCATCATCTGGATCCCACCATTAGTAATAACATCACTTGAGCTTCATCACTACAGAGGTGATCCCCCATGTTTCACCATAACAGATGCTATTGCCAGAATTGGAGATACCATCACCTATGTATAACCATTAGATTTTTCCACCACCTAGGCCCATCATTAGAGACACCATAAAGTGAGCTAACCATTAGAGCTGACTTCATCTGCACCTGCCATTAGAGATGCCTTGCTTAGACCCACCTGACTCCCATCATCAGAGATGCTGTTGTGTATGCCAGGGTTAGAGATGCAATCTCCAGGGTCCTACCTACACAAACATTGTCACCTAGGCCCCACCCATTAGAGATGTCATTGCCTTCAACATCACCATTAGGTTCCAATATTCCTTATGTCATCACATTGGCCCCAGTATTAGAGATATATCTCCTGGCCCAAAAGATTTGAGATGCCATTACCTGGGCTAGCTATTGGAGCTCTCTTGCACTTGGGCCTCACCAATAGAGATGCTCTTACCTGGACCCACCATTAAAGACGTCATTACCTGGGCCTAACCACTGGAGATGCTGTCACCTGGGGCTCAACCATCAGAGCTTACAATGCCTGTTCTCCACCATTAGAGATGCCATCAACTTGGCCACTATTAGAGATGTCATCACCTGGTCCTTACCATTTGATAACCCACAATAATGATAGAATTACATGTGCCTCATCATTAAAGATGTCATTGTTAACACTGAACCAAATGGACATCACATAACTCTCCCTTTCATGATGCAATCACCTAGTCCTACACTAGAAATGTCATCACTGAACTCACCATTAGAGATTATACCACCTGACCTAAACACTGGAGATACCATTGCCTTGGCCCTACAAAGTGAAAAGTATTGTCTTGTCCTCACCATTAGAGATGCTATTGCCTGGATCTATCATTATGCATGATCACCAGGGCCCCAACCATACCATAACCTGGGCCCCAACATTAGGTATTACATCACCCAGACCTCACTAGTAGAGAGTCCATCACCTATGCCTTGCCATTATTGATGTCATCAGTTTGGCTACACCATGAGAGAATCCATTGCCTGGGAACACCATTAGAAAGGAAATCACCTGGGCACTACCACTAGTGACATCATGGTCAGGATACAGGAAACCATCATTTGCAATGCCATTGCTTTGTCCCTACAACCTGAGAAACAATTGCCTTGGCCTCACTGTTAAAGATGCCATGGCCTGGTCACTATCACTCAAGAGATATTGTCTTAACCTCACAGTTCGAAAAACAATCATCTTGGCTTCACAAATAGAAATGCCATTACCTGGATCTAACCATTGGAGATGCCATCACCTGTAGGGACTGGAAAATGGTGTTCCTATGACTTTAGAAATACTCTTGGTGAATTAAGCTGAACCTTGAGCTTATATGTCTGGAGAGTCCTCTGTCTCATGAGAAACTTTATGCAAGAATGCTTGCTGGGGAGATATCTCCAGAAAGCCAGTCCCTGCCCCCCTCTAGTTTCTCATGAAACACGATGACCTCCTAAGTAGACATAGCATGGAGATAATGTGGCCATGCGCATCTTATTTTGCTGAATTGTTATATTCTGGCCACATCATTATTATTTAGTGTTCTGGAAACATTTGACTGTTTCACACGAGTATGAGAAGCCATTTTATTATTGCTCAGTTCTGGAGACATGACTGTGAGTCTCATGAGTACGAGAAGGGAAGCAGAGCTGCTGAGGCAATCAGCACTCAGGTGCCTGGAAGCCTGGGTCCCCTGGTTAATTAGCAGTTCTGTGGTAATCCAGCCACGATCATGGGAGATGCTATCACCTGGGTCTAACCACTGGCGATGCCATTGCTGGGCCTCACTATCGGAGATGCCACCACATGGGTGGCAATATTGGAGGTATAATACCCTGGGCCCCACCATCAGTGTACCACCACTGGTGTACCATCACCTGGGCCTCACTATTGCTTTGGCCCTACACCATTATAGAGGTTTGCCATTACAGAGACCATCACCTGGCCCCATTAGAGATTACTTTGCCGGGGTCTACCATTAGGGATGCTGTTGCTACTTCCCACCCTTACATATGTCATCCACTAGGATCGCCATTACAAGTAATGATGCCTCTTTCTTACTATTTGTGCTGGATAACTTTAGTTGTCAACTTGACACACCTGGGTTGAGGGACCCTCAATTGGGGAACTGCCTCCATTGGACTGGCCTGTGGTCATGTCTCTAAGGCATTTTCTTGATTGTTGAGTGATGTCAAGGGCGCAGTACTGTGTGGGTGGTGCCACCCCTGGACAGGTAGGCCTGTGTTGCATAAGAAAGCAGACTGAGCAGGGCCCAGGGAGCAAACCAGTAAGCAGCGTTCCTCCATGGCCTGTGCTCCAGCTCCTGCCTCCAGGTTCCTGCCCTGAGTTCCTATCTTGGGCTCCCTCAGTGATGAAATGTGACTTGGGAGATGTAAGCCAATAAGCCCTTTCCTCCCCAAGTTGATTTTTGTCACAGCAACTGAAAGCAAACTAGAAAGAACACCATTAGAGTAACAACCACTAAAGAAGACACCCCACCTGAGATGCCACCACCGGACCTCCACTGGAGACGCTATCACATGGTCTCCACCATTGGAGATGCCACTACCTGGGTCCCAATTAGAGATGGTTTATTTTGCTGGATGGTTGTTGTTTGTTTGTTTTTGTTTTTGAGATAGGAAATCTCTATGTAGCCCAGCCTGGTCTTGAATTCTCAGTCCTTCTGCCTCCACCTCTCTAGTGCTGGGACTATACGCCCACCTGTATCCAGAGCCTTTCCAGCCTGATAGAATTTCATTTCCACCAAAAATGAGTAACACTCCCCACAAAGTCCACCAGCTGCCTCAGCTCTTGCCATGTGGGTGCTGCACACTACCCTGGGGCTGTTTTAATCTGCATCTCCCTGCCACATTTTTTGTGTATTTGTATGCTGTTTGGATTTACTGCTTTGTGAACTGCCTTCTCGTGCTGTTTTCCACTTTCCTTGACCTCTCATTGCTTCAGTCAGTCAGGACTATCCTCAGTGCAAGGATGAGCCATCTTCCTGTTCCATTTGTGAATATAGATCGGTCTTTAATTTTGCTCAGAGGGATTTCTCATAGTTTTTTTTCCCACTAACATAAAGCTACTGGAGGGTAATATAAAATATATGCTTTGAGTCTCTCTACGTAGCCCAGGATTGACTCAAACTCTCAATCCTTCTGCCTCTGCCTCCCAAGTGCTGGGATTACAGGTGTTTGACACCCTCCTGGATTCAGTTGAAATTTTACTAACATTTCACTGAGAATTGTTTATATCCTAATTATAGGGACAGCAGTGATCTACAATATCTCTAAGCTTCTCTTTTGTTTTTCTTTCTTGTCATTAGTTTCCTAGTTTGCTATTTTTATATTAAGAACATGTTATCTGTATCCCAGTGCTAGGGAAACAGAGACAGGAGGATCCCTGGGACTTGTTGACCAGTTACTCTAGCCAATCAGTGAGCTCCAGGCTCAGTGATAAACCCAGTCTGAAAAAAACTAAAGTGGAGAAGCAATTTAGAAAGACACTCAATGTCGACGCCTGGCCTAGA
>NW_008359996.1:2512251-2525747 GCF_000622305.1 Nannospalax galili | reverse complement strand
GAGAGAGAGAGAGAGAAGAAAAAAGTGTCTGGGGGTTCAAGAAAATGACCACAGCAAGGCAAAAAGTTTTACTTTTACAGAAGGATGTGCAGCCAGACCGCATCAAACGGGTCCCCACCAGGTTTTCATTCCTAATGTAAAGGGATCCTGTGCCTCACTGGGAATGGTCAAAGCTCAGCTTTGCATTCTCACATTATCGGCTGATTTTAAAGTGACGAAGTTGATAAACAGATACAATTTTAAGCACCAAGTGTCATCTTGAACACATATTTTGATTTCCAGAAGTGCTGGCCCTGGAGGAATTTGAATTTCTGCCAAGTAACTTCTTCACGATATTTCTAAAATGAAGTTTTGTCTTATTTAACCCCCTGATAGAAAATACAGTACATTTCTTTTACATTTCCCACCACATGCATATGTACCCCCACACACAAACACACACACAAAATAAAATAAAATAATTAAAAATGTAAAAGCTCATGTTGCTGTCCTAAAATAAGAGTCTCCATCATGTGCTATGACCTAGAGTAGTTCATAAAGCCCTGAAATAACCTCCCCCTTGTCTCCATTGACCAGTCCCTCTCTACAACTTGTTAAGTTCCAAGTTTGTTACCTTCATTTTTATCACCTTATCTGAAGGTAGGTAAATTCATACTTGAAATCACCAAAACCGTTATAAATAACTTTATACATAACTACAAATATAAAAATATAAATAACTTTATATGTAGGAAATATGGTATATAACAAAACAAAATTAGGAGACAGAATAAAGACCCATGGGCCAAATTAAGGTACATTTCTAGCTTTCTCATCCTTGTCTCCAGGACTCATGGGCAGGGCAAGGGCAGTCACTGCCTTTTCCTGGTGACTGCTGTCTGGCAGAAGGGCAAGAGGCAGTTGGTTTCCAGAGGTTCCTTGCCAGGAAGTCATACCCTGCATCTCATGACTTCATCTCCCGTGCTATTCTTGTCTTCCTTGCAATAGAAAACATGCCCACATTTACACTCTTGTTTCATTGCCCAGGAAGTTGCATAGGCAGCAGAATGACAGACTCTGGGGCAGAGAGACAGGTGAGGGTTTGAAGCCCAGCTTCCACTGTGGGGCTTCCCTAAGCTAAAGGCCTCAGAACAGACGTTTCCCCTTGGTCCCCTCCCTATCCCACCTCGAACAGAAGAGTCAACTAGGAATAGAACCCTTGTTCCAGGGCAGGGAGGCAAAAAGATGGGAAGGTGTTTTTTTTTTTTCCTAAAATTTTTTTTTTTTTTTTTTTTTTAATTTTAGTCTGTTTTGCTTGCATGTGTATAAGTGCTCCCATGGCATACAGTGCCCAAGGAGGAGAGAAGAGGGTGTCAGATCCCCTGGAACTGGATTTACAGATGGTTGTTAGCCGTCATGTGCGTTCGGGGAACCAAATCTGGGTCCTCTGCTAGGGCAGTCAGTGCTCTTAACCACTGGGCCATCTTGCTAGCCTCAGATCCCCGAATTCTTAATAAATAGGACCTATATTGAGATGTCCTCTGTGGCAGATTCTTCAGAACAAGGACAGAAATTTGATGCTGTTTCTTCTTCTGTGGAGTAAATGGTCCAGAGACAAGAAAGCAGACACAACCCAGTACAAAGCATCAAGTGCCTGTTGCAGGCCATGCTCTGATGCAACAGTGTGATGTAAGCCTACCTCTTCACCCTTTCAGTACCCCCTTGAGAGCTCATTGGCTCCATATTGCAGATCAGCAAACTGAGGCTCAAACAGACTCAGCAATTTGTGTGTGTATGATATCATCAGAGCAAGCAAATGGCAACTTGAAACTTATAGCTGTGAGATCTGCTAAGACTCTAAGCGTAAGCACCACATCTGTTCTAGTTTGTTCCTCTGTTACTGTGATAAAACGCTGACCAAAAGCAACTTGGGGAGAAAAGGGTTTATTTGATCTACATGTCACAATCACAGTTTATCCTTGAGAGAAGTCCAAGCAGGAACTCGAGGAAGGAACCTGGAGGCAGGAACTGAAGCAGAGATTGTGGAGGAACACTACTTTCTGGCTTGCTCAGCTTTCTCTCATACAGCCCACGCCCACCTGCCCAGGGATGGCAATGACCACAGTAGCCTGGCCTCCCTACATCAACCAGCAATGAAGAAAATGCCCCCCACACATGCCCACAGGCAATCTAATGGAGGTAATCCCCAAATTGAGGTTTTCCCTCCTTCCAAATGTGTCAAGTTGACAACTGAAGATAATCAGGACAGTCCATCTGAGTTCTACAAAGGGGCTGGTTCAGTGGAGAAAGAGGGGAGGGTATTCAAACTATGGGGCTGCCGGGTAAGGCCTAGATGGGGTCATCCTGGCACCATGTAGACCTGTAGGCAGCTGTGGAGCTGGAGTCGGTGCAGTGGCCTAGGATTTAGCTGTGTGGCTCTATCAGTGGCACTGCCTCTTCCCTGAGGTGCCCTGGTCACCTTCTCAGGGGTCCTGGTTGGGCTGGGCTCAAGGGGAGGACAAAGTCAGAGCCTAGGTCAGTTGGAATATGAGTGCTGGGGAAGGGACCAGGACCCTGCGGCCCCTAGCAGCCATAGTGAACTGTGCATGGACTATGTGAGTTCAACACCCCACCTTCTCCTTTGCTGGCTCTGTGACTTCCTCTGTCTAAGCCTCAGTCACTCTGTAACAGGGGCTCTAGTAGCTCCTGGCTTTTTATGGGAGTGAATGTCTTCACAGACACAAAGGGCTTAGAGCAGGGCCTAGCTAGGGTCATGTGACAGAGAGGTCAGCTGTTATTCGCATGGAGGCAGCCTTTGTCTAACATGCACTCTGTCATCTCTCAGGGTGAAGGGAGCTGGGTTGTTGCTGGGCTAGTATGGCCCCAGCCATCTTGCTGCCTCCTCTGTATCAGCATGCCTCCCTATCAGCCCTGCTGCCACTGCCCCATACTCAGGCCTGAGCCCACAGCAGGGGTCAGAAGGCCACTCCCACAGCCCAGTGGCAGGGGAGAGGGAATAGGAGCCAAGACAAACGGAGGGTAAGATGGGAACCTGCACTCATGGGGTCCCTCCCAGGTCATAGCGAGCAGGTATGGAAAGTACCAGAACATGGGGGTGCAGTACGTCCCTCCCAAGAAGCTGGAGGTGTAGATGGCTACAGATGGGTGCTGAGGTCTCCCAAGTTCTGGAGGTAAAGAACAGAGCCCAGGACTAGAAGGAGTCAGGAAGATCTGAGTGGAAAAGCCCAACACCTACTTTGTAACTATATGAACTTGGGCAAGTAATTCCCCTCCCCATACCTCATACTTCAGTTTCCCCATCTGCACTATCTGGCTAATTCCACATCCAATTAAATTCTCCCTCTGAGCACAGGAACCTACCTTCTCATGCTTTTTTTAAATACTTTATTTTTATTTTTATTCTATCTACATGAGTGTATTGCCTGCTTATGTGTAAGTGCACCCATGTCATGCAATGCCCACAGAGGCCAGGAAAGGGCATTGGATCCCCTGGAACTGGAGCTATAGATGGTTGTTAGCTGCCATGTGGGTGCTGGGAATCAAACCCTCCAGTGCTCTGCTTTGTGCTGGACACAAAGTTAGGACAGTCGGTAGGATCCAGGAGTGGGAGGGAACGGTGCATCCCAATACTTTAACAAAAAATAATATAACTTTGGCACCTACCACCTCTGAGAACATAATCAAGATTTTTTGGAGTGAATTCAGCCCAAGCCACAGTGAAAATTCTGAGTCTCTGATTCTACACCACCTACTCCTCCTTCTTTCCTTCCTCTGTTTGCACTTAGGCCAACCCTGGACTCAGGGTCACAAGCGTGGTCAGTGATGCGGGAGGAGAGAAAGACTGGACCGACCTGGTTCTGGCTGA
This sequence comes from Nannospalax galili, assembly GCF_000622305.1. NCBI lineage: Eukaryota > Metazoa > Chordata > Mammalia > Rodentia > Spalacidae > Nannospalax > Nannospalax galili. Next base: position 2,521,882 of record NW_008359996.1, on the reverse strand, counting down.
TGCCCCACCTCCCCCTCCCAGCCCCTGTGCCGTGGGGAGGGCAGGGCAGGAGCACTGTGGTTTTCCTTGCAGCTTCAACACTTTTCATTTTCATTGACACTAAAGCTCCACAAAGCTTGGCAGTAGGTTGGGTACCAGCTCTGAGCAATCAGGTCATCTTCCTCTAACCTTCTGTAGCCCCATCAGAGCCTGCAGAAACTTCTGGAAATCCTCCATACCAGGCCCAGACCATGGGCAGCCCCACCCCCATCCAGAACTGTGTTCCTATCAACTCTTGGTCCTATCTGATGAAATATAGAACACCTAGTTGAGTTTGAATGTTAGGTAACCAACAAATAATGTTTCCATGTATGTCCCAAATATATGTGTGTGTACTTTTTTTTTTGAGACAGAGTCTTAGTATTTGCATTCTGGCCTCAGATTTGCCGTCTTTCTGCCTCTACTGTCCCAAACATTGCATCCTGCATTTTTGTTGTTGGGAGTTTTGGGGGAGAGGGTGACTTATTTTGTTTATGTATATGAGTGTATTGCTTGCATGTATGTAAGTGCACCAATGTGGTGCAATGCCTACAAACATCAGAAGAGCGTATCTGATTCCCTGGAAATGGAGTTGTGTGCCATTGTTAGCTGCCATGTGGCTGTTGGCAACCTGGGTCTCCTGCAGGAACAGCCAGTGCTCTTAACGGCTCAGTCATCTCTCCAGCCCCATTGCTGTTTATTGAGAAAGGGTCTCACTGTAGTTCTGGCTGATCTGGAACTTGGTACATAGACCAAGCTGGCCTTGAACTCAGAGTTCTGGCTGACCTGGAACTTGGTACGTAGACCAAGCTGGCCTTGAACTCAGAGTTCTGGCTGACCTGGAACTTGGTACGTAGACCAAGCTGGCCTTGAACTCAGAGTTCTGGCTGACCTGGAACTTGGTACGTAGACCAAGCTGGCCTTGAACTCAGAGATCTTCTACCTCCTGAGTGATGGGACTAAAGGTGTGTGCCACCACACCTGGCCTTGCGTCTTACATTCTTATTGGCCAGATCTGACCCCGCTCATGCCTACCAGGGAAAGGATAGTTGACCTTCCTCGCCCTCAGGTACTCCAATTCTTCAGGGAACTTCCTTCAGTATTCTCTTCCTTCAATATCCCTCTTCATGCCAGCCCCTGACTGGTTCCTTGGACTGTCCCCAAGGAGAGGCAGGGAGAGGAACTCCCTGCTCATCATGACCTCAGACTGCCTGGTTCCCTTTCCTTCTTGCGCTCAGCTTCTCTGCTGCAGGAGCAGCCCAGGGCCCTGCTGGGCTTGCACTCCATCAGCCTTGCACCTGGCAGGCAGCCCTTCAAACTGGCAGTTTGGGGCCTCCACTTCATTCCTAGCTGCTTTTGCGGGGGTGGTAGCAAACAGAACACATTGTTTGATGTCTCAGATTCCCAGCCAACCGCAAATCTACTTGAAAGCCAATCTCTGTGGAGCACCACTGCAACCTACAGGTTCCACAGGTATCTGAGGACACTGAGGCTGCTGGGTGGAGGCCTCCTGCCAAGTCACACAACAGTGACTCACTCAGGAGTTGAGGAGGCGCCGCTTCCCTCAGACTCTGAGGACTCTTCACACAGAGTTGGAGGACCAGGGCCTGCTGAAGAAGCCTCATTGCACCCCCTTGGGCCTCTCAGGTATGCTGGGGCCAGTGGAGAGGAGGGAGGAGAAGGTCTCCCAGCCCTGTGAATGAGAACTCAATAAGATCTGACTGTTTCTGGAGGCCAGGCCCATGCGTAGGCCTGGTTAACTCTGAGAGATCTGACAATGTGGGGAGGCTGTGGGGAAGCCAGGCCTAAGCTCTAGGCCTAAGGGGCCACATGACACCACTCAGCAAGGTTCTAGGCACATTATGCCAAGGCTTCAGGCCTCAGTTTCCACATCCAAAAGATACTGGGTCATCAATCACACAGAGCTGAAGGAAGATTAAAAATAGGTTTTTTGGTGGGGGGGGCCGTCTGGAGAGATGACTCAGCAGTTAAGAGCACTGGCTGCTCTTGCAGAGGACCTGATTTCAGTTCCCAGCACCCACATGGTGGTTAACAACCATCTGTAACTCCAGTTCCAGGGAATCTGACGCCCTCTTCTAGCCCACAGGGGTGCACTTACATCCATGCAGGCAAAACACTCATAAGCATAAAATAAAAATAATAAATAATTTTAATAGTTTTAGGACCCAGAGTCGTGGGAGACAAAGACAGGAAGATCAAGTCACATAGTGAGTTCTAGGCCAGCCTGAGCTACATAAGACCCTGTCCAAAAAAAAAAAAAAAATACAGTTCGTGGATGTGAAGATGAGCTGCCCCCTCTGTTGATCTGTAGTGTTGGTTTCACTGATGTGGCTGACTTAGGCGGGTATCCCCTTTCCTTCCTCACCATTCCATGTACGTCCTTTCCAAAGCTGTACACAGTCCGAAAGGAAAACTTCCCCCAACAGAGGAGGAGCCTTCTTCAGTCAAGGGTATAGGAACAGGGGCACCCCTCAGCAAGAGCTTCCAAACGAGCTCCCAAGGTCCATCTGTACCGTCTGTAGGATGCTGCAGGGCAGTCATGCTTCCAAGGCTCCAGACATAGCCAAATGACCTGCTGCATGTGGCAAGCTGCTTTGTTGTTGTTGTTGTTGTTGTTGTTGTTGTTGTTGTTGTTGTTTTTGTCGTTTTTGAGACAGGGTCTCCCTGTAGCCCCAACCGGCCTGGAACTAACTATGTAGACCAGGCTGGCCTTGAACTCACAGAGATCTGCCTGCCTCTGCCTCCCAAGTGCTGGGATTAAAGACATACACCACCATACCCAGTTGCTGCTTTTCTCTAAAATAAAAATAGTCTTAGACACACTGCTAATCCCAGTACTCAGGAGACTAAGGCAAGAGGAGCATGAATTCAAAACCCAGATTAGGCTACATAGTGAGTCCCTATCTCAAAAAAATAACAAATCTGGGATTGGTGGCACATGCCTATAATTCCAGCACTTGAGAGGCTGAGGCAGGAGAATTGCTGCAATTTTGAGGCCAGCCTGGGCTACATAGTGCATATGTAGGTCTGCCAGGGCTACATAACAAGACCATATCTCAAAACACTAAAAATAAAGAAGAGGATTTAGGGGCTGCGTGCAACTCAGTGGTAGAGCTTGTGCAAGGCTCTAGCTTTGATCCCCGGTACCAAAAAAATGTTTTCTAATAACAAAAATGAGGATGGGGATGTGGCTCAATTAGGAGATGATTGCCTAGAATGCTGAAGCTCTGCGGTCAATCCCTAGCACCACATAAACTGGATGCAGTGGCACACACCTGCGGTCCCAGCACTTGGAAGATGGAAATGGAGGATCATACATTTAAGGTCATCCTCAGCTACAAAGCCAGTTTGAGGCTAGCCTTGGATACAAGAGACCCTGTCTCAAAAATAATAATATATTGGTAATAATATAACAATAATGGTCAGTTATTTAGTTTGTGTTATATGATGATATTGCACTAGGCACTTTCCATAATATGAGAAATTATTATTCCTCCCAACCAACCTGAGGCAGAGATGAATTCGTCTACTTAAGGTCATATGGCTCCCAGAGCCAGTTTTCTAATTGTGTGAAACACACAGCCCAGGAGTGCTCAGGAAGGCAGGAGTCTTCTGAAATGGCATATTAGCAGACCTCCACTGCTGGAAGGGACCAGGAAGTCCAGAGATGCCCGTGGGATTTAGGATCTGATATGGTGCTATTTGGGGTTAGTGAGGAAAATATGGATTATTGATAAGTGGATTGGGGCAAGGTGTAGTCATCTGAAAAAAGCAGTAATAGGTTTCCCCTCAGCTTATGCCTCATGCCTGGAGAAACTTAGAGGTCTGACTCTAAGCAATAGAGCAGCAACTAGGCTAAAGCCAACCCGTTAACTGGGCTTCTGTTTTTCTTTTTCGGTGTATTTTTAGGTGGAGTTTTTGTTTGGGGGTGTTTTAGTTTTTGCTGGAGATGGAAACCTGGCCTTGCACTCACTAAGCAAGCTTTCTGCCGCTGAGTTACATGCCAGCATTGATTATTTTGTTGTTGTTGTTGTTGTTGTTGTTGTTCATTTTTCTTTTTTAATCGATTTTTTTATTAGCATTGCTTTAAAAAAAATAACATGGAGGCTGGAGAGATGGCTGAGCAGTTAAGAACACTGACTGTTCTTGCAGAGGACCCAGGTTTGATTCCCAGCACCCACATGGCAGCTAACAACTGTCTGTAACTCCAGTTCCAGGGGACCCTCTTCTGTCCTCCACGGGCATTGCACAACATGGGTGTGCTTACATTCACACAGGCATAACACTTGTACACATGAAATAAAAATAACAAATAAGTAAAAAAAAAAAACATGATTACAATGCAAAACTTTGTATAGGTTGGAGAATTTGGAACAGGGATTGAATGCCAAACTCACGTTACAGCAACACTGAGAAATTTCACAGTATAGATGAAGCTTGGTACTACAGCACTGCTTTGTTGAGACAGGATCTTGCTAAGTTGCCCAGGCTGGCCTTGAGCTTTCAGTCCTCCTGCTTCAGTCTCCCAAGTGCTGCGAAGAAAACAGTTCTCTCTTAAAGGAGAAGTGACAGAGAAAACATTTGCTTTTTATACAATAAATAAGAAAAAGGCTACTCAGAAAAAAATAGCAGAAGTATGAAGACAGATCACAGGAAAGAAGTCAGGAGTGAGTAGTACTCCCAAGGATGCTCTCTTGTTAACAGAAGAGAAATATAAACAAAAACTACAGTATGTCTCCAATTTTTACTTGGCAAAAGATCAGAGAGCTTAACAGCAGCCTGAGCTGGTGAGGATGTGGGGAAATAAAACGGGGGAGGGGGGTGGAATATGGTGTGGGCGTGTCAACAGGTCCCCATCCCCAAGGGGAATTCAACAGTGTCTATCAAAATCCCACATACACATTCAGTTTGACAGGGACTCCCCTTCTGAAGAGTCACTGTACAGAGCCACTCCCACGTGTGCGCAATGACATTATGAGATCATTCATTGCCACCGCTTCCTTTTTGTTTTTCATTAGCAGCCGTCTGAATGCCACTCAGTAGACAGCTAGTCTGGTCTTTATAGAAAGACCCTGTCTCGGGCTGGAGAGCTGGCTCAGAGGTTAAGTGCACTGGCTGCTCTTCCAGAGGACCTGGGTTCAATTCCCAGTATCCATATGGCAGCTAACAACCATCCGTAACTCCAGTTTCAGGGAATCCGACACCCTCTTGTCCTCTGTGAGCTTTACATGACACAGGTGCACATACATACATGAAAGCAAAACACTCATACACATAAAATAAAAATCAGGAGGCAGAGGCAGGGCGGATCTCTGTGAGTTCAAGGCCAGCCTGGTTTACAAAGCGAGTTCCAGGCCAGCTGGGGCTACAGAGAGACCCTGTCTCAAAAACAAAACAAAAAATAAAATAATTTTAGAAAAGAAAGAGCCTATCTCAAAAGAAAAAAAGTGAGCAGAATTCTCGAGTACTCTACAAGACACTGTAGTTCACCCTTCTTCATGTGTTACATTCTAAGAGCCTTGGCAATTATCCAAAACATAGATGGTACCAAATCCTATAGAACTGCAGTCCTGCAAAGTCCATCTGAAAACTGGGCCAGACACTAAATGGTTTATGGGTATCACCTCTGTCCATAAGGGAGACAAAGGGTCAGTGCAGGTCTTGGACAGAGCGGGGCAGATGGGAGGAAACACAGAATGCAATTTAAAATTTAGGAATCAACCCAGGTGAGGTGGCCACGCCTTTGATCCCAGCACTCTGAAGGCAGAGGCAGGTGGATCTCTGTGAGGTCAAGGCCAGCCTGATATACATAGTGAGTTCTAAGCCAGCTAGGGCAACAGGGAGACCCAGTCTCAAAAGACCAAAAAAAAAAAAACTTAGGCATTCTTTGTTTCTGGAAATTTTCCATTTACTATTTTTGGAACAAGTTTGGCCACAGGTAACTGAAATGACAGGCTGCAAACGGCAGAGGAGTAGGGATGAGTGTGCACCATTTCATGAAAATTTCCCAAATCAAACAGGAAACAGATTTATGCCCTTTATGTAAAAAGGAGGGGTGGGGAATAAACATACATACGTACGTGTTTGCTTCTAAAAATTGGAAAATCTGGGCTGGAGAGATGGCTCAGAGGTTAAGAACACTGGTTGTTCTTGCAGAAGACCCAGGTTCGAATCCCAGAACCCACATGGCAGCTAACAACTGTCCTTAACTCCAGTTCCAGGGGATCCAACAGCCTCTTCTGACCTCTGCAGCACTGCACGACATGGGTGCATTTACCTACATGTAGGCAATACATGCATGCACATAAAATAAAAATAATAAATAAAATATTTTTAATTGGAAAATCTATTTTGTTGTAGGATTTGGGGGTTTCAGGGTTTTTTGTGGTCTTTTTGTTTTGTTATTTATTGTTATTGGAGATAGGGTCTATGTAGTCCAGGCTAGCCTCAAACTCACAATCCTATTGTCTCAGCATCCTGAGTACTGGGATTGTGGTCATGAGCCAACAACTGATTTATTGTAAATCTTTTTTCCTTTTTTTTTTGGTCTTTTTGAGACAGGGTCTTCCTGTAGCCTCAGCTGTCCTGGAACTCACTATGTAGACCAGGCTGGCCTTGAACTCACAGAGATCTCCTTGCCTCTGCCTCCCAAGTGCTGGGATTAAAATCGTGCACCACCACGCCTGGCTGTAAATCTTTTTTTTAATTTATTCATTTATTTATTATTTTTTATGTGTATGAGTGTTATTGTGATTGCATATGTGTAAGTGCACCCATGTTGTGCAGTGACTACAAAGGACAGAAGAAGACATCGGATCCCTTGGGACTGGAGTTATTAACAGTTTTAGCTGCCATGTGGGTTCTGGGATTTGAACCCAAGTCTTCTGCAAGAACAGCCAGTGCTCTTTGTTTAATATTTTATTTATTATTTTTATTTTATGTGTATGAGTATATTGTCTGCATGTGTATAAGTGCACCCATGTTATTCAGTGCCAAAGGAGGTCAGAAGAAGGCGTCAGATATCCCTGAAACTGCAGTTACAAATGGTTGTTAGCCACCATGTGGATGCTGGGAATCGAACCCAGGTCCTCTGTAAGAGCAGTCCATACTCTTAACTACCCATCTCTCCAATCCCTGTAAATCTTTTTTTTTTTAACATTTATTGTATGTGTGTGGTGTGTGTGGGTGAGTGAACACGCATGTGCATGTCACAGTGTAAGGAGTGTGGAAGTCAGAGGACAACTTGTAGGGGTCAGTTCTCTCCTACCATATGGGTGCCAGAGATCAAACTCAAGTGTTCAGGCTTAGCAGCAAGTGCCTTTACCCACTCAGCCATCTTGCTGGCCCACTTACTTTAAATCATAATAATTAATAACACGAATTGCACCTTGGGACAGTGGCTTGGTTGATTTTTGGGTTTTTTTTTTTTTGGTTTTTTTTTTTGGTCTTTTTGAGACAGGGTCTCCCTGTAGCCCCAGCTGGCCTGGAACTCACTATGTAGACCAGGCTGTCCTTGAACTCACAGAGATTTGCCTGCCTCTGCCTCCGAGTGCTGGGACTAAAGGCGTGTGCCACCACACCTGGCTAAAGTACATGTGTTGATTATCTTTTTAATATTTTATTTAGTATTTTTATTTTGTGTGTACAAGTGTATTGCCTGCATGTGTGTAAGTGCGCCATTGTCGTACAATGCCCAGGGAAGTCAGAAGAGATGGTGTTGTATCCCCTGAACTGGAGTTATGGACATTTTTTTAGCTGCCATGTGGGTGCTGGGAACTGAACCCGGGTCTTCTGCAAGATCAGCCAGTGCTCTTACCCACTGAGCCATCTCTCCAGCCCCTGGAAGAAGATTTTTTTCATGAGCATTTATCCCTCATCCTGGGGGAAATGAATACCTCGAATATCAAAGTCCGTCCTATAAAATGGCACACCCACTCCTCCTACAGATGAGAAATCATCTCTAGAATATCTATAGTACCTCATTGTGGTGGCTAATCTTCATTGACAGCTTGATGGGATTTAGAATCACTGTGGAAACAAACTTCTGGCTGCGTCTGTAAGGACATTTCCAGAAAGGTTTAACAAAGCAGAAGACTCACTTTCATGTGAGTGGCACCATCCCATGGGCTGGGGTCTCAAAATGAATAAAAAAAGGTGCACCAACATTCATCACTCTACTTCCTGACCAGGATTTCCCTGCCATAACTTGTCCTAGTTTGTTTCTTAATTGCTATGACAAAATACTCTGAACAATACCACCTTGGGGAGAAAAGGATTTATTTGACTTACGTCTCCCAGGTCACAGTTCATCAGGGAGCTCAAAGTAGGAACTCAGGGCAGGAACCTGGAGGCAGGAGCTGGCACAGGTCATGGAGGATCCATGCTTACTGGCTTGCTCCCCTGGCCCCTGCTCAGCCTGTTTTCTTGTGCAACACAGGCCCACCTTCCCAGGGGTGGCACCACCCACAGTGGGCTGGGCCCTCCGACATCACTCAGCTATCAAGATGCCCCTCAGACCAAGTTGACACTAAAGCTATCCAGCAAGCACACTACTGAACCCTCAACTGTGATGCAAATAAACCCTTTCTTTCTTAAATTTTTTTAAAAATTTTATATGTATGAGTGTAGTGCCTGCATGTAGGTAGGTGTACCCATGAGGTGCAGTGCCCTCAGACATCAGAAGAGGGTGTCAGATCCCTTGGAACTAGAGTTATGGACTGTTGTTAGCTGCCATGTGGGTGCTGGGAATTGAACCCCGATTCGCTGTAAGAGCAGTCAGTGCCCTCAGCTGCTGAGCCATCTCTCCAGTCCCACCCTTACTTCAAGTTGCTTTTGCCAGGTATTTTGTCACAGCAAGAAAAAAAAAGTGACTAATGCATTTATACAACACAAATGCTATTAAATAGTTGCTGTGCTGTGTTGTTTAGGAAATAACAGCGAGAAAAAAGATTGGACATGAAACAACTTTTTTCCAGACACTTTCAACCCAAGGTTCGCTGCATCCATGGATTCGTGATCCATGAATGGGAAGACCCATCGTGGACCCTTTGACAATGCACGGCCAGGTTGTTAAAACATATTAAATTTTAATTTAAAATTTTTGAAAATAAAATTAACTAGAGCACCCACTGGTAAGGGTGCAGGTCACTGTGGAAGGTTTGCATCTGTAGAGGCCAGAGCTGGAAGTTCAGGAGGGAACTGTGCTTCAAATGGCAGCCACAGCAGGCAGTTGCCTCGCATTGACCTTACCCCTTCTTCCTTAGTTACAGAATCTGTTGGTGTTTGAGGCTGATATGGACCAGGTTCAGAAATACAATTATGAGTATACTTGCATCGAGGAGTGGCCCTGATATCCGATGTGGTCTCCCTGAATGAAGATTCTTTACATTTCTTCAAGGTGGGAAGGGTAGCCATTTGTCATGCACACGTACATAGACACACATACACACACATACACACACACACACACACACACACACACACACACACACACAAATGAAAATTTAAAAGAAAAAAATACAGTTGGACATGGTGGTGCACGCCTTTAATCCCAGCACTTGGGAGGCAGAGACAGGTGGATCTCTGTGAATTC
>NW_008359996.1:2471191-2512150 GCF_000622305.1 Nannospalax galili | reverse complement strand
AACAGAAAATAAGCCCAGCATGGGGGCCCCCCCCGCCTGTGAGCCCAGCGTTCAAGGCTGAGGCAGGAGAGTGGAGTTCTGTGTCACAGTGAGTCTCTGTGTCAAAACAAAATTTAAAAAGAAGAAAATGAAAGAAAGGAGAGAAAGGCAGAGGGAGGAAGGAAATGTCAGCGTGAATATAGAAGAGGTAGTTCCCTGAGCACTGTTGATGAGAACTCGAGACAGTGCCGTGCAGGCACGATGGAAATGAGACAGCCTGGCCCGAAAATTCCAAAACGTATGTCTACCACGCCACCCATCAATTCTGCTTCTGAGCATATGTTCAAAAGAGTTAAAGGCTGGATTTCAGAGAGATGGGTGCACACTCATGCTCAAGAGATGGAAGCAACCCCAGTGCCCTCGGCCCCATGAATGGATAAATGAAATGTGACCTGTCCACATAGCAGAATGTTGAAGGAAAAAGCGAGCAAGAAGGTGACTCGGGAGGCTAAGACAGGAGCATCACTTGATCCCACGTGTTCAAGACCAGGCTGAGCAATATAATGTTTCAAAAAGACAGAACAAAATCCTCTTATATGCTACAAAGTGGATGACTCTTGAGGACATTAAGCTAAATGAGAAAAAAAAAATCACATAAAAGACCAGAAACAGAAAACAGAATGGCAGCTGTGGGCAGGGGGAAGAAACATTTAATGGGTTCAGAGTTTTCATTTTGCAGGATGAAAACATTCTGGACATCTGTCCCTCAGCAATGTGAATATTCCCAGTGCTGCTGAGCCCCATGCTTACATGGTTAAGGTGGGAATTTTATGTTCCACGGGTTTTTAACCAGGATTTAAAAAAATAAGAAGTACTTCAGTACACCACAACTTTATAGTCTCTGTTTCATATGGCGCCTCCCCAGTCTGGGCTCGTCCCACATTAGGACTAGAAGACTGAGGAACTTGACATTGAGAACTGCAGGCACCTGCCGCTTTTTAAGGTTTTTATTTTTGATAGTTTTGAAGATTGAACACAGGGCCTCCCAACATACCAGGCAAGGGGTGTAACCCAGTCCTGAGCTCTCTTTAACTCATGATCCACCAATATTGGTTGAGCACTTATTGTGTGCCAAGCTCTGTGTTGGTCCCTGAAGTGACATTGATGAACACAGTCTAGAGGAGGACAGATATGAGGCACCAGATGCATCTTTAAAAAGTCAGCATTGGGGGCTGAGGATGTAATGCATAGAGCACATCCTTAGCATGTGCAAGGCCCTTGGGTCCGTTGCCCACAGTTGAAAAGATTAGCACTAGGACGCAGTCCCATGATGTGACAGGATACAGGGGGCCTGAGCATGGGAAAGGGTTACATGGAATAGACTAGAAGGAGACATTTCAGCCCAAATCTGAGTGACAGAAGGAGGGGCCAGAGCTCCAGACACAAGGAGCAGCAGTGCAAAGGCCAGAGGGAGGAAGGCTTGTGTGAGCTGTCAGGAGCTGGGAGGCCAGCAAGAGTGACTTAGGGAACATGTGGGAGGCAGATGGCAGGAATATTCATTGCCAGCAGCCCCATATACATGGACCCTATAAAAAGCAACCTGTTACCTACTACTCAGAAGACTGAGGCAGGATTATGAGTTCCAGGCCCACATAGTGAGATTCTGCCCCTCCCCCCTAAAAAAAAGTACTATCAATATAAACTTATTTTGGGGGGCTAGAGAGACAGCTCAGTGGTTAAGAGCACTGATTGTTCTTGCAAAAGACCCAGGTTTAAATCCCAGCACCCACATGGCAGCCAGCAACCACCCATAACTCCAGTTCCAGAGGATCCAATGCCCTCTCTTGTCCTTGGCAGGCACTTCATGACAACAGGTGCACTTACATGCAGGCATAACACTCATAAAATAAAAATAAATTTTAAAAAATGTAAACATGCTGGGCATGGCGGTGAACGCCTTTAGTCCCAGCACTCGGGAGGCAGAGGCAGGCAGATCTCTGTGAGTTCAAGGCCAGCCTGGTCTACATAGTGAGTTCCGGGGCAGCTGGAGCTACAGGGAGACCCTGCTTCAAAAAAGAAAAAAAAAAGTGAACATTATTATGATAATGTATTATTATGTATTAAATGTATTATTAAATGTATTATGTATTAAATGTGTTATTATGATAAGGAAATTAAACAACTAACTGTTTTGTTCTGGAGAAAAGCTGAGTCAGTCACTAAACACCTACATACACACACACACACACACACACACACACACAGGCCTCAGCATCTGCTGTATCCCCGAATTAAAAACCTCTAGCCCACTCTGACTCCCATCTCCCTGTGCAGTGGGTGTGCTGAGGCCTGGAGACAGGGAGTAGAAAGGAAGGCTGGGGCAGAACAAGAGCCTAGAGTGGGGGTGGGAAGTTTGGAGAAAAGAGCACCCCAGAGCTGGTGGTCCTTGCTCTTGTGGTAGAAGCCCCAGCTATGTGGGACTGGAGGGACCTGAGCCCTACTCCCCTTATGGAGACAACCCCCCCTCCCTCACCCTTACGTAGCTGGAAGTGAGATTTGGTCTGGCTCAAATGTGTATTACAGGTCACCAACCAGAGGGAGACAGGCATCCCATCATACCCATGGCCTTGTGGCAGGGCTGGGAGTGTCTGTGCTTGGCAATAGCAGTCACTGCTCAAAGTAACAGTCCCCAGCTTTCCGCTGGTTTCTCACTGGGGCTTGCCCTTCTCCCATGATCATTGTGTCTGGCCACATCTCCAGTGGCTCTGAGACATTAAATAACCCCTGGTGGCCAGACATGGTGAAGCATGCCTTTACTCTCAGCACTGGGGAGACAGAGGCAGGAACAGAACTCTGTGAGAGCTAGACTAGCCTGGTCTACATAGTGAGCTCCAGGCCAGCCAGGGCTTCAGTGAGACCTTGTCAGAAAGAAGAGAGAGAGAGAGAGAGAGAGAAAAAAAAAAAAAAAAAAAAAGGGAGGGAGGGAGGAAGGAAGGAAGGAAGGAAGGAAGGAAGGAAGGAAGGAAGGAAGGAAGGAATCCCACACTGATTTTGAAGCTTCCATCAGGATCTTGGAAGGACCTAGAAGGTTCCCAGGCTCTTGCAACATCCCCATCATCTTATAGCCTGCCATAGCTACTGGGGTCCCAGCTGGGCCACTGACTGGCCATGTGGCCTTTGGGTAAGTGATCCAGGACTTTGTATGGTGTGGCTGAAGCATACCCAGCTAAGCAAGGACTCTCAGTTTCCAACTCAGGATCACCTGAAATCTAGACCTTCTGGGCCAGCAAAATAGCCCAGTAGGCTGAAAGACACTTGCCACCAAGCCTGATGACCAGAGTTCAGTCACCAGAACCTACATGATGGAAGGAGAGAAACAGCTCCAGCAAGTTGTCCTCTGACCTCCGTATGCAGGCATGTTTGCATATACACACACACATACACCACACACACACAAAATCAATGTAAAATTTTAAAAATATTTGAATCCAGTCCTTCTGAGTAGTAGAACATGCATTAGGATGTGTGGGTCCTGGGCCCTATGCCTAGCACTGAGTCAGTATCAAATCCAGCCCTGCATCTACAGTCAGGTCTTACTATACCTGTAACTGCCTGCATTCAACATTCATATTAACATTCTTTAAAATGACCTCCGTTTTTAAAACTTAAATTCACTTAAAAGGCAACCATGTGTCCCACCCTAAATGAAAAGCTGGTATGGTTTGCCCTAAATAAAAAAGAAGCCACCAAAGCAAAGCAAAAGCAAACAAAAAGTTCATTCCACAGAGCTGACTGCTCAGGTTGAAGCTGGTGGAGACTCCCTCCCCCAGAGTGCAAGACAGATTAGCAAGCGTGGAAAGGTATCAAACGGCAGCCCTCCAGAAAGCTTTCCAACCCTAATCAGAGGTGAGAGGTAAATGGTTTCTCTACCCAGAATACAAGATGAATCAACACAGCCTATAAAAATTTTAAAATATTTAAATCCTGTACTACTTCTGAGTATTACAGCATGTGTTAGGATGTGTGGGTCCTGGGCCCCATGCCTAGCACTGAGTCACTGGATAAGCCAGTGTGGTGGCCACGCCTGAGATCCCAGCATTTGGGAGGGTGAGACATAAGGATCATGAGTTATAGGCAAGCCTGGGCCACATAGTGTGAGCTTATCTGAATAAATAAATAAACAAAATAAAATGGACGTGCTTACAGCCAGACCAGACTTGATCAGAGTAAGGAGGCATGCATCCGCGTTGTGGGCCCTCAGGTGGGTCACTCAACTTCTCGCTGGTGAAATAAGAGTTAATGGAGTGCCGACCTCACAGAGCTGCTACACGGTGAAAGCAAGGATCGCTGGCATGGGACGCATCACAGCAAAGTGCCACCAAATAAGTTCACCACAAAGAGGATGGGCTGGGCTCCAGACCTCCAGGACAGCTTCAGGAGCCTCACCTCTGCCCCTGCCAGTCCCAGCCAGCCAAAGACACCAGGGGCCTGAACATCCACCGCAGTGTGTTCTCTCCTTCCTTCACCCGCCCTAGTCTGGTCCCTTGACTGAATTCTCCTATCCACAAACTGGGAGGGAGGTGGGTCAATGGGCCCCATTCACAGAGGAAAGAACAGAGGCCTGCAGAGGTGGCTGGCAGCCTTTGCTCAAGGGCTGAAAGATGCTAGGCTCCGGCCCCTCCCCCTCCCAATACCCCAAGGCATTATCTCCAGTCAGCAGCAGCAGCAGCTGAGCCTCCTGGTATCGCTCTGATCCCCCAGATTTCCGGTTCCCCAAAGACAACTCAGGATGTGGGGAAGGAGGGGCAGGGAAAGGAAGAGGAGAGAGCAAGAAAAAGATCAGAGAGAGAGAGAGAGAGAGAGAGAGAGAGAGAGAGACTGATGGAATGACCCCCCCCGGGGGGGGCAGCAACAAACTAGAGGGACAGTGCTTCCAGGGCTGTGTATGAGACAGACAGGCAGAAAGACAAAGGAAGAGAGAGAAACAGAGAAAAGACAGATAAGTGGGAGATGCCTGTGAGAAGGGAACACACACCTGTATCCCAGCACTGGGGAGGTACAAGTAAGGAAAGCAAAAGTTCAAGGTTATCCTCAGCTACACAATGAAATCAAGGGCCAGCCTAGGCTACATGAGACCCTGTCCCAAAAAAAAGGAAGACGAAGAAGAAAGAAATGGGGAGACAGAAGGTCAGAAAGGACGGAGACACACACACACACACACACAAAGGAAGGCAGAGGCAGAGGCGGGGACACAGATGAGACAGAACTGAAAGTACTCTGTGGGAGAGGGAGAGAAGAGGGCTTGGGGTGTGGGGTGTTGGGGGGGGGCAGAAACAAAGAAAATTAGTAAGCTTGTGAGCGGTGGGAGAGGGTGAGAAATGCTCAGCACTACCAGGTATGCACTGAGGAGCCCACAGGGAGGCGGGGCCCAGGAAGAGGCCAGAGAACCCTGCCCCTCTTCCTAGGCCCTAGGGGTCTGCCAGTCACCCTCCAGGTAACCTCTGTCCTCCCTCTGGCTGGACAAATCCTGTAGGGGAGGTACCCACCACATTCGGGGACATGGATAGGCTCCTGGGTGCAGCTCCTGGGGACAGACCAAAGAGGGGAGTGGTGAGCCTGAAACGGGATTCAAAGCAGAGCTGCCAGGCTGAGCCTGACCAAGCCTGGCCACCCGCTGTCTCTGAGCCTCAGTTTCCTCATTTGCAAAACAGTAGCAGTAAGAGCCTACCCAAGGGTGTCAGCCTGGACAGAATGTAAAGTGTGAGGTGCTGCACATGACACATGGCAGGTGCCAGAAGCCAGGGCCCTTGATGAAGCTGATGCTCCCACAGTATCCTGTCTCTATGAGTCAGGACGCTTTCATTTGCAAACAACAGAAACGCAGCTGAACATCGAGGATGCAGGAGAACTGAGCATTCAGCAGTTAACTTCTCTGGTGGCCTGATTGTGAGCCTCCCTGGAACCTGGCCCTCCATCTCTCCCTGCTGTTTACCTCCTTGCTGCCTTCTCTGAGGCTGAGCCCCTCATTACAGTCCCTAGCAGCTCTGGGCCTTTGTCCTCCTGGTTGAGTAGTCCCAGCAGAGAAAGGCTCTCATCCCAAGCTGTCTTGCAAAAGCCCATGTGTAAAGCAAAATCCTAACACCTGTGAATTTCTTTTGTTTTGCCTTCATTTTCTCCTTCACTGACCTCTAACAGTATACAGCCTCCCTCCCTCTGCCTCAAAGTAAATTGTGCTTTTGTTAATAACTTTAGAATTTGCCGTGTGGCCTTAAAGCCATTTAACCTCCTGGGCCTGTTTCCTTGGCTACAGAACGAGGCTTCTCATACTCCACACTTCCAGGTGATGTGAGTGTGGTGTGACTCACACAGTAAGTGTGGAATGTATGCGTGTCAGCTGCTGGTTTTCTTCAGGAACCTTCTAGTCCCTAAGACTGAGAGTGGAATATGCAACAGTAACAGGCCTAAGTGGGTCAGCACATAGAGGTCTACTGGCCAGCGCTTGGCTTGGGGGAATCTGTATCCCAATATAGCCCAATCAGAATAATTTCAGGGCTTCTGCTGCGGATGCTGGCACATTTCTCATGGGAACCTGGATGCCATCCCTAAAGTTGCCAGACCCATTCTATGACCACACAGGCTGCTATGTGAAGATGGATTCGTAGAGAGCTGAGAGTTGGGAAGATGGCTCGGTGGGTAAAGTGCATGCTGGGTAAGCATGAAAGCCTGAATTCAGACCCCTAGTACATGTATAAGAAGCCAGGTGTGATGGCAGCCTGCCTGTAATCACAGTGCTTGGAGGAGAGGGGGAGCAGATGCAGAAAGATTCCTGGGCACCATTGGCCAACCCATCTAGCCAATCAGTGAGACCCAGGTTCAGTGAGAGACCCTGCCTCAAAAAAACAGGAAATAGGGCTGGTGAGATGGCACAGCAGGTTAAGGTCCTTGCCGCCAAGCTTGACAACAAGGTTCAATCCCCAGGACCCACATGGTGGAAGGAGAGAACTAACTCCTGCAAGTTATCCTTTAACCTCCAATAGTGCTCACAATAATTAAATAGATACAATTACAAATATAAATAGGTTGCATGTGGTGGCACACACCTTTAATCCCAGCACTTGGAAGGCAGAGGCAGGCAGATAGATCTCTGTGAGCCCAAGGCCAGCCTGGTCTGCTGGTGCCAGCCAGCCAAGACGGACAGTACCTGAAAGGGGGAGTGAGGATTGAAAGAAAAAACAAGAGACAGAGAAAAGATACTTGGGAGGGCTGTCAGTAGAGACTGCAGCCCCTGTTTATTTCAGCTCCGCCTTTTTATACAGAAGAACTCAGTTTCAACAGCTGTTTTTCCCACCTGTATCTGGGGGTCAAATACTTGTTGTGAACTCCACCATATAAACACATTCCTCCTGACTTGGCAGATTAGGTCAAAACACAAACTCTAAGTAAACAAGCAAGCCTGCCACAGCTCAATGTACATAATGGATTAATAGCTCCCAACACTGGTCTACATAATGAGTTCCAGGCCAGCTGGAGCTACAGGGTGACCCTGTCTCAATACAACAACAAAAATTTGATTTTAAAAGCCAATAAATGTCTTTTTTTTAAATAGAAAGTAGGGGGGGGCTGGAGAGATGTCTAAGAACACTGGCAGCTCCCATGTGGCAGCTAACAACTATCCTTAACTCCAGTTCCAGGGAATCTGACACTCTCTTCTAGCCTCCTCCTGCATGACAAAGATGCACTTATATACATGCAGGCCAAACATTCATACATATAAAATAAATTTTTTAAAATAGGAAATAGGGTAAAGAATGATAAAAGACACTGAACATTAACCTCTAGCCTCCACAGGCACAAGTACATACACATACACACACCACAAATTTTTTAAAATTAGAGAAAAGAGAGAGAAGAGTTTCAGATGACTTGGGCCTCTGGCTCCTGAACATGTGTATCCTCAAAGGTTCCCAAGTCCCACAGAAATCCAGTGACAAAATTGGGACAGGTATGGTGAGACACACCTGCCATCCCAACTCTGGGGAAGTGGCTGCATGTTGATTCTGCAAGAATTCTTGGGGTGTTTTTGCTTTCTTAAATTTACTCTGTGTGTGTATGTGGGGTCTCTCCCTTCCCTCGTGGGTCGTTGGCCACCGGTCCATGAGGACAAAGGGAGCAGAAGTGACGAACGGGGTCAGGACGGCCAGTGAGCACTGACAGAAGAAAGCCCTTCTGGGGAGGCAGGTTCAGTGATACAAACAGCTCCAGACTCAATGAAACATCTCCGTTTATTCAGTGGGGGTTAGGGAAAATATAGTGTGGAGGCAGTAGCCAATGCTTCAGCTGATAGGTGCTCACAGTATGCTTTACTTACATGTGGCAGTAGGCTCCTATCATCCGACGAGCAATGCCTAATTATCATATAGAAAAAAACCTGGGGGCAGTTTTTACTCCAGGTAACTATGCCAAAGGTCATGTTCCAAATAAGGTCAGGCATCTGTGCTTGGCGGTGCTTTCCAGGTAAGTCAGACAGAGAGCAGGAGGCCCCCCGCTGAGAAGGGGAGTCCTTCCATATAGTGCTGAGCCCCTTAGAGCTATCCGGACATGGAGGAATACAACCCTAGCAGCAGGGTTCCCCAACATGTGTATGTGTGCAGGCACAGACACCGCACCAAAGTACAAATGTGGAAGCCAGGAAGCCAGAGAATAACTTGCAGGAGTCAGTTCTCTCCTCCCATCATGCAGTCCCAAAGATTGAGGTCAAGTTGTCTCTTTTGATGGCAAGCACCTTTACCTGCTAAGCCATCTGGCCAGCCCAGTTTTTCAATGTTTTGTTTGCTCTGTGTATTAAGACTTTTGTGGTGCTCAGGATTGTGGGGCCTTGTACATGCTTGGCAAACACTCTATCACCAAGCCACACCCCCAGCCCAGGAAGCCTTTCTTGAGAAATTTCTCACAGGACTCTGGTCACACTGGGCATTTTGGGAAAGACTGCCCTAAATGTCACAAAAAGTCTAGGCTCCTGCAGGAGTCACTACAAGAATGTCCTGTCCACAAAGCCCACCTCTCCGAATGTTTCAAAGGCTTGTCTCCACTGCCAGACCCTGCCTTCCTTTGCCCCAAGGCTTGCTCTGGCCACAGAAGCCCACTTGAGGAGAACTCAGGAGAACTCACACCACCCACAAGCAGCCTTCGACTACTGACTTCTGAAAGAGGGGTTATTGACACCCTCTGTGGAGTGTCCTCCACACCAGCTGCCAGAGGCCCTTCCTGGTAGCTGGCTGTCCTTACTAAGTACCCCCTTTCCTGCCTCCTCTACTAGTATATTCTAAGACTGCCTCACACATAAACCACATAACACTGGGGCTCTCCTTCCAAATCTACTTCTGAGAGAAGGGAAGTCAAGGGAGCCAATACCTACCTGTGACTGTTAGAAGCAAAAAGATGCCTTCCCCAGAAATTCTGGAAAATGTTCTCTCTTCTTTACTAAGTCTACCTTTTCTCCAACACAGAATCCAAGAAGAATCTGGTTCACAGCTTTCCTCTGTAGGGATTCCCCCACCAACCAGCCCAGTCCCACAAATGTCACTGAATTCACTTATCATCCCTCCTGGTTCAAGACTGGTGTAAACAACCAGTGACACCCCCTTTCAGGAGCCAAGAAACACAAATAGAAAAATTTAGTGACTTAAGGATGTCACTCAACACCTTCAACCACCAAAGCAAGAATCAGAGTCACACTCTGTACTCCCCATGCCTCCCAGCCTATGGCCAACCCATCACTGTGGTCCCTGCTATTCTAACCTGGATTGCCCCAACAGTCTCCTGTGCTCTCCCCACCCCTAGTCCATCTGCGTTCCATATCCAGCCTCCCCAACAACCAAGTCAGAGGTACTTAATAAAACACAAACTTGAGCATGTCATCTTGGGCTGCCCATAGTCTCCGGATAAAGCTTTCAGCCCCATCTCTGTGCCTTCTCCAGTCTCAATACACAGCATTTCTTTTAGTTCCTCAAGCACACCTCAGGACCTTACTATATGCTAAAGCCTGGAGCACTTCAATTCATCCAGGCAATTTATCCAACTGTCACAAATCAACCAGTGATTTGTAGCCTACTGTTCACTGTCTCCTACAGTGCCCATCCATTCCTTCCTAGTTCTTGATCTTAGTTATTCTGAAATCACCCAGATATGAAAACACTTCAAGAATAGTGATCAAGGGGCTGGAGAGATGGCTCAGTGGTAAGAGCACTGTCTGCTCCTGCAGAGGACCTGGGTTCGATTCCCAGGACCCACATGGCAGCTAACAACCATCTGTAACTCCAGTTCTAGGAGATCCAATGCCCCCTTCTGACCTCCACAGGTATTGCATGACATGGGTACACTTACATACATGCAGGAAACATACACACACACACACACAAATAGAAAGAAAGAAAGAAAGAAAGAAAGAAAGAAAGAGAAAGAAGAAAGAAAAGAATTTTTTAAAAAGTGATCAAACACTTGTGTCTCTCCTCCCCCATTTTTGGAAGAGGGGCAGTGCTGGGGATTGAACTCAGGCCTTCTAGAGTGCACTAGTACTCTATCCCTGATTTATACCTCCATTCCAAATTGCAGCTTGTTGAGACCTTTGTTGAACTCCTCTCCCTCTACCCAAAGTAACTCTGTCCTGAATTTAGTATTTCTCACTTGATTCCTACACCTACCTTGATATTATTACCTATGTGTCCCTAAATGATAGACACAAGGAAAGCATCCCTAATCCAAACATCTGAAGTCTGAGATGCCCCCAAACCTGAAACATTTTGAATGTTGACATAGTGTTCTGAGTAAAAAATCCACTCATGACCTCATGGAGCAGGTTGCAGTCAAAAAGCAGGTGGCACTAAAACTAATGCATAAAGGTGTCTTCAGGGTAAATGTATAAGGTACATATGAAATGTAAATGAATCTCATGTTTACATTTGGATCCTTTTCCCAGGATATCCAAATATGAAAAATAGAAATCCAAAATCTACTTGGAACTTGTGGTCCAAGCCCTTCAGATGAGGGATCCACAACCCGTTCCACATCTTTAATGACACATACAGCTTCCTTTGTTGTCTCAAGGCATGTTCTGTGGGTGGCACCTATCTTGCTGGTGGGCCTGACTCACTCGGCTGCTGTTGTCCCACCATGTGGCTGTATCCCAAGCATTCTCTAGTGATGGGTAGCTTCGTTGCCTTCTACTTGCAGTGGCTACTGCCTCTGCCCTGCGCTGCTTGTGCCTGTAATCTGCTAAATTGGCAAAGGTTCTACTCAGGAACCCACTAAGCAAAGAACCTGAAAATCTTTAGCTTTACTGATTGTTAGATCATTCAGCAAGGCAGTGTGTCAATATAGCTCGCTAGTAAACTGTTCTTGGTATCGCTGCCTAGTCCTATCTCCCACCCACCCACCCACCCACCCCTGAACCCCCGCCAACTGCCTACAACAGGATTTAAGACCATCAGTTTATGCCCAGGCTTCCCAGACCCTCCCTCTCCAGTCTGCTCCAGCTGAGTGTCTTAGCTTCAGTGGCCAGCAGTCAGCATTTTGCAAAGTAACCAGACTAAAGAGGCCAGCAAGCAGCAGTGATGACTCTGGAGGCCCAGCTCTGATCAGAGACACTTTTTTTTGACTGTGCATCATTGAACAAGTCACCTCACCTCTCTGAGCCTGTTTCCTTACCTTGCAAAATGGAGAGCCTGGACATAACTGCCAACAGGGAAGTCAGTGATTAATGAGAGCAGTGCCTACCCTGCAGTTCTTACTACTGTTGCAAGCCAGGGAGAACAACTGTCTCTGTGTACCTAAGAGAGCATCATTAGTTATAACACAGACACTCCATCAAGGTGGTTGCAGACACACTGTCATTCACTGGCCCACATGACCAGGAAGCTGTGGAGGTCTTCTTGCTCATCTGTGATTAGATTCAGGAAACTGGCCATGTCTTAGCCACCCTCTCCTTCCCCATGGCTTCATTCACAGGCAGGCCCTCCAAGAGAGGGCTTCAGAACCACATCCTCCTAGCTCAGTAACAGCTGGGATCAAACCTGAATCCCAGGCAGCTCCCACTGCCCAGTGGGCCATAGGCCCTGGCTGAACATGACACAGTGCGGGAAAGAACAGGCTCACCTTCCAGGGTAAAGGTCTGGATTGGCAGCCTCCAAAGCTACAGAGTGGAACTGGGAGAAGGGTGGACCCTGAAGGAAACCAAGGGAGGTCCCAGGATATGGGAGATGGAAGCAGGCCAGGCAAACAACCAGATTCAACAGACCACTGCCCACCCCCAAACCAACCAGGCTGGCACCACAGCAAGACCTGCAGCTGTGGACCCTCACAGCAGCATAGAAGTGCACTGGCCCCACATGAAATTTTCAATTGCCTCAGTCACTTTTTTCTTTTTGTCTATTTGAGACAGGGTCTCCCTCTAGCTACAGCTGGCCCAGAACTCGCTATATATATATATAACTGGCTTGGATCTCAGAGATCCACCTGACTCTGTCCCCCCAACCCCCATGCTGAGATTGTACCACCACAGCCAGCTCTCAGTCATATTTTTAGGGGTGAGATGGGTTCTCACTATGTGAACCAGGCTGGCCCTAAACTCCTGGGAGCCAGCAAGCCTCCTACTTTCCTCTGGAATAGCTTGGATTACATATGTGCACCCCCTGCCTGACTTGTTCAGATAATTGTGAAGAAGTTTCACTGAGAACCACCAAAAGGAAAGGGCTAAGAGAGCCTACTGTGGTTATCAGAGAGGGCCAGCCCCTCGTTCTATGGACAGAGAAGAGGGTCGTCAAGGAAGATCTTGCTGCTGGTGTGCACTTCCCACCCAGAGGTGCCCCACACCATGCTCTAGCACCATCAAAATCCCACCACTCAGGAAGCAGAAGCAGGAGGAGCTAGCCTAGTCTACATAGCAAGACCCTGTCAAAAGAAACCAAAAAAAAAAACAAAAACAAACAGGAAAACTGTGGGCCACAGTGGCCTTTATTCCGTGACATGGTATAGCTGGGACTACAGAGGTTCATTCTCAGGCTTTGTCTGAAGGTGCAGAGTATTGGGGGACACAGACTGGACCCCAAAGTGACAATAAGTTAGGGGATATTCTCAGGCTGTTGTCCAGGCAGGGCTCAAGTAGAACCCCCAGAGCCACTCCCAACTGCCTAGTTCAGGCCTCCCAGCAAGGCCAGCACCAGGACAGGTGGCTGAAGCTGAAACACAACAGGGGAGGGGAGACAGGGAGGATGGGGGTCAGGAGGTCATGGACCAGTGGGGAATCCAGAGTACAAAGGATGTGCCTAGGTCCAGAGTACAAAGGGCGGCCAGGAAGGGGTCCTCCAGGGAGGGCCCAATCTGGCAGGCTCCAGTCAGTCTGGGGACAGAGGCTGCTCACCAGAATCTCAGTTAACCTCCTGCAGGTTCTCATAATCTGGGGTTTCCTCTTCCTCCTCTCCCTCCTCTTCTTCATTCTCTACTTCCTGGGAATCCAAGGTGACTAGGAGGGGAAGGAAGAGGAAGGGACGTTTGGTGTTAAGCCTGTAGGCTACCTGCCCAAGGCAGCTCCCCAGCTCCTGCCCCTTCCACCTCAGTACACACCCAGCTCAGCCCTGGTCTCCTGCTGTAGTTCCTGGGACACATTCACATACTCCCGGCTCCCATCTGTGGAAAGAGGTCAGCAGGAGGGACGGCCATGGGAAGGCCACATGGAAGGTAGGAATGGGCTATGGGCAGGGTCACTTACCCAGAGATGCTTCTGCGCTCTCCTCACTCTCAGGGACATTCACATAATCTTCCACTGACTCCACTGTGGGAAAGCCATTGCAGCGCTGTCACCAGAAGACCCTCTGCCAGTCACCAATCCCAAAGCATGCCCCCCCCCACCAACTCAGATCTCCAAGTTCCTGAATACTGACAGGTTGAGGCTCGAACCCAACCTGCCCCAAGCCAATGCCACAGGGATACAGAGGAAATAGGAAAAGCAAGGGTAGTTGCCTGGACAAGGGCAAGGGCCATGGAGGCAGAAAGGGATCCACTGGACCAATGGTAGTGGGGAAACGAAGTGACGGAATAGGACTCCAGCACAGTCCCCAGGCTGAGAAGCAGGGATCAGAGAAGTTTCCTAAACTCTCTGTGACTGAAGCTTCTCATCTATAAAAAGGGTTCAAAACAGGACCTGTCACACAGGATTATTATGGGGATTAAAACAGTAAATTGCAAATAGTCTGTCATACACTAAGTGTTATTAAATATCTATTAATAAACCTAGAGCTGGGCATGGTGGCACATGCTTATGGCTCCAGCCACTCAGAAGGCAAAGGCAGGAAGTAACTTGAGCTCAGTAAGGGTAAAGATCAGCCTGGGCATCACAGCAGCAAAACTACATCAGCCAATCAATACAAATGAATAAATAAACCCCACCATAATACAGAGACAGAACTGAGCACAGGAGGGAAAGTAGCACAGGGCACCCAGGAACTGTGAGGTTTTATTTTATACAGCATGAGATCCTAATAGGCCATGAAATAGGTCCTCAAATAGTAGCTCTTTCAACATCTTTGGGAGGAGGGGTGTATGTGTGTATGCAAGTGTACATACCCATGAACAAGTGTAGAGGCCAGAGGAGTTACCATTACAAGTCTGCCAAACTGACTAAGTCCCTATAACATAACCCAGCAGACATACCTAGTATGAATGAATGAATGAATGAATGAGTGCATGAATGATATGACCCTATAACATAACCCAGCAGACATACCTAGTATGAATGAATGAATGAATGAGTGCATGAATGATATGAATGAATGAATGAAAAGACACACTTAAACAGTCTGGACCTCAGAAAGAAGTGGCCAATTATCTGGATTACAAATGGAGCCAGGGTGAGAGTACAATAGCCCTAGGTGAATATAGGCAGATTAAGTCTTCCTAAACTAAACCTGAGTGCTGGTGTGCCACCACAGGTGAAAAACTCCGTACCATGCAAAGAATAAAAACATCGCATAAAGCTACCTTTAAAGCAGGGTGTGGTGGCGCACACCTTTAATCCCAGCACTCAGGAGGCAGAGGCCAGAAGATTTCAGTGAGTTCAAGGTCAGTCTAATATGCAAAGTGAGAGCGAATTGCAGACCAGCCAGGGGTACCTAGCTAGACCATGCCTCGAAAACCAAACGAACAAAATAACCAAAGCAGAGAAGAGAGCAGCCAAAAAGAAACTCGGAGCACAGTCAGTGGAAGACAGTGGGGGAAGAGAGGAGAGGGAAGGAGAGACAGCCTTTACTTAAAGTCCTTAGACATTTATTAGATGATCTTGCTTCCAAGAAACAAGAACAGGATGCTACGTAAAAAGAACACCGAGAAACCGAGAAAGAGCTTTTGGGCAAGAGAAATGAAATTTAGCTGTTCTCTTTGGTGGTGGTGGTGGTGGTGGTGGTGGTATTGTTTTGGTGTTTAAAGACAGGGTCTCATCATGTAGCCCAGGCTGACCTCAAACTCATAATCCTCCTGCCATAGCCTTCTAATGCTAGGATCGTAGGTGTGTGCCAACATATCCATCTGAGAAATGAAATTTTAGCAGAACAAGAAAATCTCTCAAATAGATAAAATGATAAAACAAAGAGGTAGGAAAGGCAAGAAAATCTGAAGTTAAGAACAGGGAGCCCAGTATCTGAATGAGGAAACCGAAGGGCACCGATCATCAAGGAAATGAGAGGGAAGAGAGCAGGAGCCCACAGCACATGAGGAAGGAGACAGACAGAACCCTGACTCACTGGAAAAGGCGCTGTCTCGAAGGCCAGGGTTGCTGGGTACAGGGGCAGAGGGAACAACAGGGCTGGTGGCTGGGGTGCTGTCAGGAAGAACCTCTCTGGAAGAAAGGAAAGAGGAGGGTGAGCAAGAGTGCCTGACCTTCACCCCTGCCTCCCACCCAGCCACTCACAGGTAGCCCTCATTGGGATAGTCTTCCTCGTCTTCATCTTCATCCACATTCTCACAGGCTGGCTCTACGAGTGATGATACGGGGTCAACATGACCCAGGACAGGCCCCAGGCTCCCCACCCAGCCCAGTACCCCAGACTCTACACCCACCCTGGTTCTCGTAGCTCGCCACACTGTTGGCTTCAAAGAGAGAAGAGAGAGGGAGACTGAGTCAGCTAAGGCTAGGCCTGTCTTCTGCCCCGCCAGCACCCCCCCACACCCTCTGCACCCTTACCATCATCTGAATCCTGCCGGGAAGATGGCATCCGGTGGGTACCCCCGGGGGGCTGTGGGGATCTCCTGAGAGTCAAAATTCAGGGATCATGTCTGGGTAGGGCTCTGGGGCAAAAAAGGTTACAACAGGGAAAGCGTCCCCCATCCTATAAGGTGAAGAGGCATCAGAGGAACTGGGAGTTCCTGGTACTCACGGGATGGGAAGCAAGTCTGGCTGCCTCAAGGGTGGGAAGGAAATAACAGGAGGATAGGAAGTGGCAGGTGTTCGGGGGACAGTTATTTCTGAGGACACAGAATCAAGCTTGAGGGAGCAAGTCTAGATACCATCACCCCGCCCTGCTCATGGCCTCAAAGAGCAGATATATCCCTAGAAACCCATGCTCTGGACAAACTGGGGGCTCCCGCCTCCCATCCCACCCCAGATAAAGGCCTCATGGGCAGCCTAGAGTGGAGGGACTGGAAAATGGCACAAACACACACACCCTCCCGCACCCTGGAGGTAGGCCTGGGACACTACTCACGAGGTGGTTTAATGAGAATGCTCCTTGGAGACAAACTGGCAAGAAAGAGGCAGCTTGGGTACAGGGCCAAGAGAGGTCCCAACCCCAGGCCCTCCATGGGAACAAGAAACACAAGGGGGACAGGATTGCAGACTTACCTCTCTGTGGAAACACTGTCATAGGAGGCTGAAAAGAGAAAGGGCCAGTGAGGCAGGATCAGGGTGGACAGGGGACAGGGGCCCTCAGAGTCCCTAGGAACAGGACTGAGGTAGGGACAGTTAGAGGAAATGAGGGGCTAGGGAAGGAGGATCCGGTGGGGTGCCCAGCATCCATACCCCATAGCTCCCTACTTACCTGGCAGCTCACGGCAACGCACACACAGCGCCACCAGCAGCGTGGCCAAGAGGGGCAGCAGGAGGAGGCCCAGCGTCAGGGGGCTTAGAGTGTCTGCCTCCATCTGCAGAATGCCTGCCCCAGGCCCAGGTGCACTGCAGCCCCTTTAGGCAGAGCAGCAGCCAGGGAGTGGGGCTGCGTGGGCCCCAGCCTGGGGCCTGGTAGGAGGCAGCTGTGTCCTCCTTTGGGGCTCACGGACCCCACTCCCTTGCTGGGCTGAGCTGAGATCACTGCTGGCTTTGGAAAATGCTAGTCCCAGGGCCTGGGGCACCAGTCACCCACTGCATGGCCTGACCCCAGCTACCCCCTGCCTGATCCCTGTGCCCAGGCGTACCTGCCTCTGGCTTGCTCCCACCCGCCTCTCCTTCTCACCGCCCGCGTGCGACAGGAAGCTGTGGTGAGGGCCGGGTGAGGGCAGGAAATCATCAGGCTCCGCAGCCGACTGTGCCTGCCCCCTGCCCACCCACCCCCACCCAGTTGTGGGAAGGGGGAGGAGGCTGAGGGGCTATGTGCAGGAAGGGCTTATGGCTGCTGGATGAGCAACCCCTCCAGGAAGGGACAGGCACCTGCCAGCCCAGTCAGCTGTGGCCTGACTGGCCAGCTGTGGCCTCCCCATCCCTGGAGCTGGGGAAACTACAGGGACATTCTAACCGGGATCTTGTGGAGCAGAGCAGCACCACCCCCACCTCTCAGGCTTGCCTACTGGGAGGGCGACTTCCAGGGGAGCACAGTGAGTCACAGTCACATCTGAGCCAGCTCACTCAGAGAGCAGTCCTCCCTCTGGGTCACCCAACCCAGAAGCTAGGGACTTACCCACAGGGTGACCCAAAAGCCACTGGGAAGCCCTAAGGCTAGACACATTCCCTTCAGCCCGTGGATTACTGGCACCCAGAGAAAGACAAGCAATCACTTGAGGTCTGCTTAAAAATTTTATTCCATTACAAATAGCACCAAACCCCGAGGGCCCCCCTTTCCTGGACCTTTATCTCTTCCCTGGGCTGCCCATGTAGTGTCTGGAAGCTCGGACAAAGCTGAGGGCTTCCTCCTGGAACCTGGGCCAGATAGGGTTTCTCCTGGGCACCTCATGGGGTGGGCCCAGGGCCAGCTGTGGCGCATGTGTGGATAGGTAAGAAACAGCTCCTCAGATAAGCACACTGGACACAGGGACACGGGTGGAGCGGCCTCGCTGGGGTACCACGATCCGGTCATCTGTAGGCCCCACCTCATTCAAAAGACCTGCAGGAGGGGGTCAGAGCCAAGGCTAGTCATATACGACCAGAAAGATGACAAACTAGCAATGGACATGGGTAGGGCAGCTCCAAGAACCACCAGAACTGTGCACTCAGGTGGAAAGACTGATCAGCTTGCTTGACAGACTCAAGGCCAAGTGGAGGGAAGAGCTGTGGACTGAGATGTGGAGTGCCCATGCCTAGGCCAAGAGACAGACAGACAGACAGACAGGTAGTACCATGAAGAGGAGCAGACAGGTGCCCTCACTGACCCTGCACATGGAGCTGGGCTCTTCGGCGGTCACCCTCAATGAACATGGCGGTGCCCAGGAAGGCAGCACCTCCCAGCGCCCCAACGAAAGCACAGAGCATGAGTGAGAACTGCAGGGCCCGGAACTCAGACAAGAAGGAAGGGGGCCAGCTCCGGCGGAGGCGATCAGAGATCTGCAGGGAGGACAGAGTAGAGATCCAAGGAGGAGCCAGGGATGGGAGGCCCTTAACACCAAGAAAAAAGAAAATTAGAGCCTGGGAGCCTGGGAAGGGGAAAGTTTGGCCCTCATGGGTAAAACCTTCAGACAACATCCTTCCTGCCCAACAGGCCAAAGGTGGGAAGTGGTAGGCACAGGCAGCCACTGCCTAACTAGTCCAGGCTGTCCCATCCACCCAGGCTCAGGCCATCAGCCACCTGCCAGGCTAGGGAGTACCAGGTCCCCCATCCCATCCCAGCCAAGGACAGTACTTACCAGACCAATGAGGTAGGGGCTCCCCGCGTCACCTAGCAAGTGGGACAGCACGATCTGGAAGGCCTCAGCAGTGGAGCGTCGGGTGGGGATCACCACATACTGGGGGGTGGGGGGGGGAAGCTCAGTAGGGGTTCCAGGGGGACCAGAGTCAAAGCCCAATGTAGGCCCAAGACAAATGTATGACTAGGGTGAAGGCCAGGCAGACCTAAGGCAAGCCAGGCCAAAAGGCCCTCTGTGGCTGAATTCTGAAGTACTCATAGGGCTGGATTTTGAAGAAGGGTAAAGACCAGAGTTCAGATCAAGTGTCACCTCCTAACCCCAATCCCTGCTCTCAGCCTGTGGATTGACCTGTATCTTCCCAGTTACTCACCAGCAGAATGTCAGCCACAATGGCCCAGTTCATGGACAGCAGGGTCTCTCCAATAAAGATGAAAATCTGGGTAGTAGATGGGGTAGGGCACATGAACCAGGCTCATCCATTAACTTACTTAACACACCCCACCAAGGCAGCTGCTTCCATCTGTCTTGTCTCACATACAAAACAGCACAAGACCAGGCTGCTTTGTCACCATCACCCAGCTGGGAGGGCCAGACCTGAGGTTCAAAATGAGGCATTCCTCCTCCAGTCTACTCCAAACTACTAAGCTGGCTGATCCCAGTCCTGCTCTGGTCATGATTACCCCATACATACCCAGACACCTTCCAGACCCCTAGTAGATACTCACATAGGTGGCCACGATGCTACCCCGGGCACAAGCCAGGGAGAGGAAGAGGAAAGGCGCAGAGCCCAGGAGGCCAGCAGCACAGACCAGTGGGTCAGCCCGAGGATTGAAGCGGCGAAGACGGCGGCTGATCTCCACGCCCAGGCCCACACCCAGGACCCCAGTCAGGCAGGTGATGAGCCCAAAGATGAGACTAGGGGTAGGGTGGGGAAAAGAGAGACTAGTCCCTCTCCTACAAGGCCCTTTGTCCCAGAGAAGAAGACAGTCCACCCCAACTGCCCTCATACCCAAATCTGTCCAGCACAGAACCCCAGGGCCCATGTGTTACCCAATCATACAGTTCTCAGAACCAGACACAGACTCTGAGAGCAGACGCAGCTGGTGACACGTAGTCACCCAGCCCAGCCCCAGAGGGGTACCTGTCAGAAGAAGAGCAAGAGTCTCCAGGAAGACAGGGCGGGGTCTCTCCCAGGACCACACGGGAACGCAGCAGGAAAGCCGGGGCCCAGAGAGCCAGAGAGCCGGTGACAAAGGCCACAGCAGTGAAGCCAAGGGAAGACAGGATGAAACTAGGACTATGGACATTGGAGGGAAGAAGTCAGACCCCACAGACGTGACCTGGTAAGAAGACACACCTCCTCCCTCCCTGGCTTATTTTATAGTCAGAAGTTGGATGTGATCTGGGCCTGCAACTCAGGCAAATGCCACAAGTTGCTAACAGTGCCTGGGTTCCTATATGGCCTGACAGAACAGAAAACTTGACCCACACCCATTTAAGACTCTAGTCCCAGGGCTGGAGGGAGAGATGGGTCAGCCATTAAAGGCTCAGGCTCACAACCTAAACATAAAGGCTCCAGCCCCATGTCAAGGCCTCAGATGCAGAAAAAGAAAAGATTAAACTCACTTTCGTGCCAGTGCCCTCAGATCTGCCCACCATGAAGTGGGGCTTAGGGGCGGTGAACCTGAGTGGCGCTCCACAGCTCCTCTGGGGGGTTCTCGTACAACTACGAACAGCAGCAGAACTGCCACTACCCCTAGACCTGGTGTCACCTGGGGAAAGAGCAAGCTTCAGAAAAAGGACACATGGAACCTCTGGGGTTAAGGAGACTGAGGGGTATGGACAACTCAGTCCCCAAGATCATACACACCATTTAAGCCTGAAATGTGGTAAGTTGGCTGCCACAGGGACCACCCCATTTCTGTAAGCCTAACTTTGCCTACTCCTTGGTAACAGCACTCTGATTTTTTTTTCAGGGACCCCCCCCCCCCCCACACGCACGCGCGCGCACACACACACACACACACACACACACACACACACACACAGAGTAATTTCTCTCATTCCACATGGTTCAAACTGGATCTAAGACCTAACCAATGGAATTGTCAATCTCTTACCCTCAGTGACTGATTTCATAGTACACATGTGAATCCAATCAGACACCATCCTTGACTTCTGTCAAGGATCTAAGGTACCCAAGTTGTTCAACTAAAAGATGATCACTTGGGATGCCAAGCACTTAAGAATGAAGTTAATGGAGAGGAAAGGAAACTTGAGCTAAGAGTGATCCTGGCCCAGTGGGGGTTCAAGATCCAGCTTCACCTGAACTCTCCATTAGGAAAGCCAATACTGTCCCTTTCTGGGCTCTCAGTTTAACCGTGGACTTCTGTCACCTGCAAGCAAGATTTTTCTAGTACATGGATCCTTAGTGAGGCCAGCCAAGCTTGCTGTAGGTTCAACAGAGTGAACACTGCCACAAACAGGGCATTTGCTGCCAAGGTTGATGACCTGAGTTTGATCCCTGGTGAAAAGAAAAATCCAATTCCTTCAGGTTGTTCTCTGAGTGGGCGTGCACATGCACACACACACACACACACACACACACACACACACGAATGCGTGTACACTATAAAATTTTTTTATTTTTATTTTTTATTCTTGGTGTTTTGAGACAGGGTCTCCCTGTAGCCCCAGCTGGCCTAGAACTCCATATGTAGACCAAGCTGGCCTTGATCTCAGAGAGATCTGCTTGCCTCTGCTTCCTGAGTGCTGGGATTGAAAGCATGCACAACCACACCCAGCCAAATATAATTTTAAGAGGTTTTTTTGGGTCTTTTTGAGAAAGGGTCTCCATGTAGCCCCAGCTGTCCTGGAACTCACTATGTAGACCAGGCTGGCCTTGAACTCACAGAGATCCGCCTGCCTCTGCCTCCTCCTCTAGGATTAAAGGCGTGCGCCACCACGCCCAGCTACAAAATGTGTTTTAAGAAAAGGAATATCTGAAGGTCAGAAAGGTGGATCTGGAAAATGTTGCTGAGTCCCCAGACGATGACCAGGCTTACCCTCAAGGCCCAGTGCCAGTCTCCAGCCACATCCTTCACTTTGGAGCCTGCAATGTAACCTAGACCACTGGGGGAAGGCAAGAGGAAGCAGGGATGTCTGGTCAGTCAAATGCCCCACCCAGCCCTTGTGCCCCACACCAGGCTCAAGGCCAACTCACCTGCCCACAGGAATGGCAAAGTAGAAGACACTGAGCATCTGACTCCGCTGGTCTGCCACGAAGAGGTCGGCGATCAGGGTGGGCGCAATGGTGGAATAACTGGCCTCCCCGACCCCCACCAGGCCCCGAGTCAGAAGGAGCAGCCAGAAACGCTGGGAAAGGAGACATGGGGGAGGTGGCATCCCACCCTGGAGCTGGCCTCCAGGAGCACTAGCTCCAGGTGGCATCCCACCCTGGAGCTAGTGCTGGAGAGACAACAGGAACAGCCAAAGAGGTCTGGGCTTAGAATCACACAGACCTGGCTGGAATCCTGGCTCCACTTACTAGCTGTGACTTTGAGAAAATAACTTAACCTCTCTGAGCCTCAGCTTCCTCATCTACAAAAGGGGGAACAACAACAGTTTGTTCACAAAGCTACTCTGAGGACTGTATGATACTTGTAGGTAGGCACAAAATAAATCTTCATTTCTACTTTTCCCCTCCCACCTAAGACATCCCAGTGGTGAATAACGATTAGGTGGGGAGTTATTTGCTTACCAAAGACACCGGAAGCTAAGGACAGGGTGTATGATCACCTGAGGGTACTATGGCCTGGAGCTAAGGACAGAGATTGGGGCAGAGTAATAACAGATGGGAAGTATTTCAAAGGAGCAAAGAAGTCATCAGCCAGGGAAGCTAGCAGCATGCATCCCATGTTTTGGGGGTTTTAGGAAGGAAGATGTGGGCCAATGCGCCTGAGGCTCCCAGGAGATCTAGCAAGAACAACACTAGAAAGAGAGCCACAATGAGTAACCAGGAGAACTGCCGACTTTGGCAACAGAAGATCTAATAAAGTGGCAGGGGCAGCACTCAAGGGTGAGTGAACTTAGGAAGTGCAAGCCAAGTGACAGCTGCCCCGCCCCGCCCTGCTGTTCTTTCACCCACACTGGTTCATTCATGGTTTAAGAGGGAAATTTCAGTAAGTCCCACCAGGGAGGGGAAAGGATGAGGACTGTCTGCACGGAGGTTTTCAATGGTAGAAGAAAACAAGAATACTGAGGGGTAGAGTGGAAGAGTTAGGGGAAGAGGGAAATGATGGATGAAAGAAGGTTCTAGAAGAAAAAGGAAGAGGATGGTGTGGGCAGATTAACTCAGGCAAGAAAAGGGCATAAGATGGCAAGACCAAGGAAGCTATAGAAGTTCCCCAAGCTCAATCCAAAATGACTCCAAGGAGCAGCAGCAAATATTGATGGGGAAGGGATGGGGAGAGAACTCAGGGCCTCACCTCTCTGGGGATGAAGGATGACCCCAGTGTCACCAGGGACCAGAAGGCAATGCCCCCGCACATGAGATACTTCCGATTGTACCTGTCACCCAGGTAGCCAAACACAGGTGCCAACACCATGTAACTGGAGATGAACACTGGGGGGAAGCAGAGAGTCACAGCCCAATCCAGGTCCCCTGGCCCCTGTCCCCCACCAACCACTCCTGCTCCAGCTGGGGAGAAGGGTGCAGAAATGCCTAAAGCCAAGATCCCCACCCTCCTCTTCACTTGATGTCACCATCCACATCCCAACCCTGTAGTCCATCAGAGCTCCCTGCTAGAGGGATGACACAGCTCCATCTTCACAAGCTTCCCAAAATTTCCAGCTGATATACTCCCCCTTCCACCCAACCTAAAACAAAACCCACATTCCACACCATGCCCACCATGCCCTATCTGATCCAGCCTCTTCCTCTTTCCATCTCCATGGCCCAGCTGCCAAGGTCAATACCATAGGGATTCAGGACCCAATGTCTCCACTATCTGGAACATTTTCATCTTTCTCCTGAGCTCCACAAAGCTCAACTGCTTCAAATTCCAACTCAGAGACCTACCCAGATTATCTCACATCCCACCCCATCAGTGCATGTACTGTTTTCTTCTATTAACACTTATCTATGCAGAAAATTAGCCCATTCTAATTAACCCCTCGGGCACAGAATATCAGCTCCTGTTACTGCCATGACATGTTCTCTCACCACACAGCCCAGCACAAGGCAGGTGCTCAATTAACAGGTTGAATGAAAAGGGGGATAAAGGAGGCCCTCTGGCACCATCTGCTTCTCTAATTCAACACTACCTTGACCTATGATCCCATTTTCATTTCTCCCGGTTTAAATACCTCCAGATCCTCCCTGGCCTGGTATCAAATTGCTCTTCTGTTTCTACCTGCTCATGTGACCCTGGCACAGTTCTAACTCTTCTCCAAGCTCCAGTTTGCTTATAAAAATGCAGATAATTCTTTCCAGTACAAACAGGAATACCAACACCCATTCCTCAGCTGAGGGAAGGACTCAAGGCAACACTGTCCTGCCATAGTCCATAGTCCTACTTCTAGGGCCTGGCACATAGTAGGTGCTCAGAAACATTTGAAAAGTGAAAGGCAGAAGGAAGGCAAGGAAGACTTAGGCCCTGGTTTTGCCTCCCCAGCAACCTCATGGTCTCCTGCCATTATTTACCAGTGTCTACTATGTGCCAAACAGGATATTTCCTTAGTCCTCACATAAGTCCTAAGAAGTAGCCTATTTTATTACTAGCTTCATCTTACAGCCTAGAAAAATGAGGCATGGAAGGGGTAAGTGCCTTGCCTCCCATCACACAGTAAGTGGGAGAACTGAGATTTAATCTATCATTCATTGACTCCCTCTGCAAATGTGATGTCCTGGCTCGGCTGGACAGCCCTAACACCTCCTGGTTCTGGCCAATAAGCCCTCATTAGGCAGGCCTGCATGTAGGCCCCGGTGAGGCAGGAAAGGAAAAGCTGCTTTGTGGCCAGAAGCCTCCACTCACCAGTCTGGATGAGGCCAGAACTACTATCTCCGATGCTGAAGAACTGCTCGATGTCTGGCAAGACGCCTAGAAAGAAAAACCTTCAGGAAGAGCCGGGAGAGGCGGCCCGACCCTGGACACCTGCTCCCTTCCCTTTGTGTTCCTCCTTCCCGTCCCTACCTGCCACCGTGAAGCGGTCCATGTAGTTCAGGAGGTTGATGTAGCACAGCACCGCCACGATGAGGGTCGAACGGCTCTGAGATAAACCGGTGATGCGCTGCAGCCCCTCCCGGTCCCGTATCTCGGGCTCCCCGGATTTGGGGTTCCCCACGGGCCCTGGCAACCCCGGAGGGCCAGGCACTGGCCCGTCATCGGGGTCGTCCGCTTGGCTGAGGAAGGGCGCAGTGTCGGACCCCGCCATGGTCCCGAGGGACCTGCGAGGGCAAGAGGCTGGACCAGGCGAGCAGAGTGCGCCCCACCAGCGACTAGGAGCTGGCCCCGAAGCCGCTAGCACGGCTGGGAAGGGCCCTGGGCCCTATCATTCCCTCCAGTCTTGGCAGATGCGGAGGGAACGTGTGCAATGCAGGTGGTGCTGGGGACACAGGGTCGGAAAGGACCTAGTCCCGGGTCCTACGACGACGCACTGCCTGTCACTCAGCCCCGGCGAACCACGGCCGACGCCATGGTGCCTAAGAGGTGGTCATGTGACACCAGTTCTCGGGGAGGGGAGGCACGTGACTGATCACAGACTACGGAAGCCGGAGACCTTCTGTCCACTCCCGCGTCTTGTGACTGACTGCCGGCTGGTCAGCAAGATAACCAGGGCCGTGATTGGCCGGGCACTGGGCAAACCGAGGGTACCTCATCTGGAATTCCCGTTTAGCCGATTTCATGGAATCACACGCCATCCACAGGTTGGAGAAATAAATCTGGCAAATGCAAGTGCAGTTCCCGACCTCAGTTTGGTTCCCAGCACCCACATGCCAATTAACAGTCATCATTGCCCTCTTCTGGCCTCTGTTAACATTGCATGTATAGGTGTACTCACATAGTAGGTATGTAGGTAAGACACTCCTATACATAAAATTTACTCATCTATTTATTTGTGTATTTTGTCTTTTTGAGACAGGATCTCCCTGTAGCCCCAGCTGGCCTGGAACTCCTTATGTAAACCAGCCTGGCTTGGATGAGATCCACCTGCCTGGATCACCACTCTGGAGGGATCTCCAGAGTGCTAGGATTAAAGGCATGCACCACCAAGCCCGGTAGCAATTAAGTTTTTAAAAAGAGCAGGCCTAGAGCACCTTGGCGTTGTTCCCTTAGTGGACTCCCCGGTAACCTCCAAGTTACATATAATATACATTTTTTGGCTTGTTTTTCTTATTTAATATATATACATTCTGGATAAAAATTATTATAGTTCTATAAAAATGCTGTTTCATGATCCCTCTTCCAGAGCTGGGGATGTAACTCAGTGCTTCCCAAGCATGCCTGAGACCCTGGGATCAATTTCCCTCACAAACCAGATGTGGTAGTGCAGGCCTGTAATCTCAGCACTCAGGTAGGGGAGGCCAAAGGGTCAGAAGTTCAAGGTCATCCTTGATATACAGCATGTTCAAGGCCAGCTTTGGCTATATGAGACCCTGTCTCAAAAAATGAAAAATGATTAAGAATAAAGATCCCTTTCACCCAGCAGAGAAGGAAGAGGTAGAAAAAGCTAGTTTGAGACCAGCCCAGATTATATTAAGAGTTCCAGGCCAGACTGGTCTACATGCTCTCAAGAAAGGGAATGAGAGTGAGGAGGTGGAGAGGGTTTTAAATCTCAAAAATACTTGATGGCTCAGAGGGTAAAGACAGTTGCTACTAAGCCTGACTTCAATCCCTGGGACCCACCCAGTGGAAGACGAGAACACAAACTTGTGGATTTACACAAGCATGTTTCCACACATGCATACACTGGAGTGTGCACACACAAAATAAATAAATAAAAATCTAATTTTAAAAAATTTAGGGGCTAGAGAGACAGCTTGGTGGTTAAGAGCATTTACTGCTCTTACAGAAGACCCAGCACCGACAGGGCAGCTCACAACCATCTGTAATTCCAGTTCCAAAGAATCTGACGCCCTCTCTAGCCTCGACAGGTACTGCATGCAGGTGGTGCATATAATCTCATTCAGGCACACAGATACAACAATTTTTTAAAAAAAAATTTTTTTTTTTTTTATATAGGGCTGGAGAGATGGCTCAGCAGTTAAGAGCACTTGCTGCTCTTGCAGGGGACCAGAGTTTAAATCCCAGCACCCACATCAGGCAGCTCACAATTGCATGTAACTCCAGTTCCAGGGGATCTGATAGCCTCTTCTGAACTCTGCAGGCACCATCACAAAGGCACATACAAATAAATAAATAACCTTTTAAATTTTTTTCAAAAAATAAAAATTTAAAAACACTTAAATGAACCAGGCATGGTGGCATACACCTTTAATCCCTGCACTCAGGAGGCAGAGACAGGCAATCTCTGTGAGATGGAGGCCATCCTCCATAGCTCAGTTCATACATAATGCATTCCAGGCCAGCTGGGGCTACAGGGCGACAGTCTCAAAAAAGGGGGGGAAGGGGCTGGAGAGATGGCTCAGCAGTTAAAAGCACCCACATTGAGGTTAACTGCCTGTAACTCTAGTTCTAGGGGATCCAACACCCTCTTCTAACCTCTGTGGGCACTGCATGACATGGGTGCACTTACATACATGTAGGCAATAAATTCATACACATAAAATTTGAATAATAAAAATCAGAAACAAAAACTCAAAATACTGTATTATTCGATTTATATGAAAATCTTGTGTCTGAGTACATACCTGCAGTCCGTTACTCAGGGGTTTGAGGCTATACCCCAATAGTAAAGCACTTCCAGCAGGCTTAAGGCTCTGGATTCCATCCCTGGCACCACAAAACAAAGTATGAAGCCTGGGTTACATATCAAGACCCTGTCTCAAAAACAAGACCTCAGAAGTGGGGCTGGAGAGATGGCTCAGTAGTTAAGAGCACTGCCTGCTCTTGCAAAGGACCCAGGTTTGAGTTCCAGCACCCACACGGTGGCTAACACCCATCCCTAACTTCAGTTCCAGGATATCTGATGTCCTCCTCTGACCTCCAAAGGCACTGCATGACACAGGTACACTTACATACATGCAAGCAATACACTCATACACATTTAAAAAAAAAAGACTGAAGAGAGAAAAGTATCTTGAGAGAGTCCTGTTAGATAAGGATTAGGTGCAAGGGAGCGCCCCCCAACACACACACAAAGGGTTAGGTACAAAGAAATGGCAGGCCAAAGGAAGGAAAGAAAAAAGGCAAGTTCAATGAACATCTTGCTATTATTCCAAGTATAGTCAGCAGAGCATCCCCTGGGGGCTGCTACAGATTCAGTACCCCAGGCTCTACTCCACAGCTTCTAGTCCAGCATCCCAGGATCTCACTCAAGTGTGATAATCTCAAGAATTCTGAGTCTGAAGTCTGGCCCACTTGTGTTTACATCTGGCTCTGACACTGGAGATTGGAGGCTGCGTGGTCTGAGGCAGGTTCATCTGTTAAGCTTCTGTTAGCCTCTGTAAAATGGGAATGACACCTACTTCCTAGGGTTGCTCTCAGGAATGAGATTTGAAAAGTGCCACACTTGGCCTGTGGCGCTGGGTAAATTCTCACTTAAGTTCCAAAGGAATAGTCTTTGTTAAATGCAAGGGATGGCTCAGCAGTTACAAGCACCGACTGCTCTTGCAGAGGACCCGGGTGTGATTCCCAGCACTCACATGGCTGCTACGAGCCAACCTTAACTCCAGTTCCAGGGGAATCTGAAGCCCTCTTCTGACCTCTGCAGCACTGCACAACATGGGTGCACTCACATACATGCAGGCAATACACTCATACACATAAAAAAAATAAGTCTTCACAGAATATAGCTGAGGATTGAACCTAAACCTCATACATGCCAGGCACACACACTACCACCGAGCTATATTCCCAGCCTAATTTTATTTGCTTGTTTTGTTTTCAAGCCAGACTTTCACTATATGGCCCAGGCTGACCTTGAACTCGTTATAGTCCAGGCAGGCCTTGAATTTTCTAACATCCTGTCTCAGCCTCCTAAGAAACTGGGATTACAGGCCTGTGCTACCAGGCCCAGATGCCATGTAGGAGCATATTCTGTCAGTGATTAGTGATTCCATTCCTGCAAATATGCATCTGAGAAAAATTCAACCATTAGTCAGATGATCACTAAAATGTTGTTTGCAATGGCTACATCTTAAACTTAGAAGTGAATCTGGTTACAAGTGACATAAATTGTAAAATAACAGTGATTAAAACAAGGCAGCTCCTTTTCATGTGCTTAGAGGCCAAAATCCTGGCTTCCTGTCTCACTGTCCTCCCACACAGCTGCAACTCTGAAGGTCTCTGTCAGTAGAACTGTTCCATTTCCAACCAGCAGGAAGCAAGCAAAGGGCACACACAGCATCTACCGACACCAGACGGGGCACCCCTTCCACTTACCACCCAGGAGACTGAACTGACACTTGGTCACTTCTAATACCTAATACAATGTGAATGCTGTTACTAGTTATAATGTATTTTTCAGGAAATATTGACAAGGAAAAAAAATCTGTACGTTTCAATACAATTTCCCCCCATATGTATATAAACTAGACAAGGTCTTTATGTGAAGCCCAGCCTAAGCCTCAGCCTGGCAGACCTCCTGCCCCACCCTTCCAGGTGCTGAGATGACACACACTACCACACCCTAATCTAGGTATTAGATGTCCCAAATAACTTTGACCCATAGTTGGTCGAATCTACAGAGCAGCTTCATACTCAGACTCCAAGGGCTGACTGTTCTGTCTTCATTCTGAGTGTATCTATACTGTGGCTAAACATCATGGATTTTATTAACCAGGAACGAGGAAGATGGGTATCCAGGAATAATAACAGTCTCTGTCACAAGAACCTCAGCAGGAACTACAACGAAGGCAGAAATCAAGTATGCCTAAGTCACATGTGTTCCTTTTATTCAGTCAAGATTGAATGTATAACAAGAATGTGTCCAAATTCATTAATGAACATAAACAATATGAAAAAACTGGAAGGCTATACCGTATCACGGATTTTATTTAAATATTACTAAACAAAATCAAAGGAATGACATAGTCTCACAAAAAAATTTAAGGAGTTGGCATACTTCTGTGAAAATTACTTACCAGTAGATTAATGGCTTTTTAAAAGTAGACAGTGCTTAGAAAACTGGCTCATTATATGATTAAAAACTAATCTTGGTCTTCCATACAAAGGTACATTTCAGATGGTTTCTAAGTGATACACAATATTCAGCAGCCAGTATGTGGCCTGGCAACAAAGAATGAGAACCAGTGTTTGAGAGCTCAGAGCCGTCAATACCCACACCAGGGTGAACCAGTAGAGACTCCAGCCCCATGTGCTGAGTGCTCTCAAAATGAGAGACCTAACAGAATGAAAATATCTTTCTTTTCCTTTTTTTGACAGGGTATCCCTGTAGCCCCAGCTGGCCTGGAACTCACTATGCAGACCAGGCTGATGTCAGTCTCACAGAGCTCTCCACCTGCTCCTCTCTCCTGAGTGCTGAGATCAGTGGCATGTGCCACCATGCCCAGCCAAAAATGAGACTATCTTAACTAGCTTTAAGAAACCCAAAAGCAAGTACCCCCTTGTAGCCTTTACTACTCTTGGAAGTTCTTTCTCACTTTTCCTTAGAAAAAAAAAAGCAACAAACTTTGTAACAAAAGCCAACTATGTACATTAAAAATTAAAATTAAATTTAAAATGTCTTGTTCGGTGAAAAATCCCCCTAGATATAAAAGTGCTATTTTGAGAGTTATTTGCAATTACTTGGGAATACACAAGCAACTCCTTAAAATAAAGAAACACACACCAAAAAAACACGAAACCACATAAGAAAATGAGCATTTCACAGAAGGAAAAACCAGAAATGGGAATAGGTATATGAAAATACAAATAGGTACAGAAATATGGATAGGTATAAGAAAGAGTCCTCAAAATTAAGAGTGATCAGATAAATGAACATTAAAACATGTGGCACTTGTTTTAAAACACACACACACACACACACACTCAGCAGAATCAGAAAGACAACACCAAATGCTGGTAAGGATAAAGAAAAAGACACTCCACGAAAGTCAGAAGATCTAGAAAATCAGAAAATTAATCTATATAACCCACAATCCTATCCTGGTTAAGTATGCCAGAGAACTATCCAGACTGACACAGAAAAGCGTATTTGCTCTGGCCTAGTATATGGTACCAAGGAGTTAGAAGTAACCAGGTATCCCCCACTTAAGGCAACATGTGAGTAAAATTCATCTGATGCCTCTGTGGAGTAGCCCACAGCAGATCAGAGCAACAGGTCCAGGAGTCAGCAAGGCCAGATCTGCACTCTTACCGAGTAAAAACAGAATGTCTATTGCACAATGCCATGAATGTACAGTAAAGCACATGTATTCATAACATGTTGTATCTTATAAGGACATTCATGTTCAAAGATATATTAAATGGGGTGCTAACAGGAGGGGATAACATGAAGGGGGAAAAGCCATAAAACTAGAGAATCCTTGCTTGGGACTGTGTACCCAACATCCAAAATGCAGTAGTTGTGTGCAGTTGGTTGTAATTAAAATGTGCATACCAGAAAGTATGAATCAGAGTAGTTACCAAGAAGTGTGTGCCAAAGAGTCCTGGAAGGAGGGGATGCCCAGGACTAATGACACCACTATCGTGATCCTTCGGGTTAGCCCACTTCTGTTTATGCTTAAACTTCAGCATATGTGCCCTTGCTAGTTTATTTTCCTGACACCAAGGATTCCCCACCAGTGCATGTACCTCAAGCAATCTGCATTCCTAGACCCCACGTGAGAATTAAAAGCCACTGCTGATCCTCAATGTGGCATAAATCCCAGGCCTGGGCACCCATATGCAAGCCTTATTTAGTTCAACTCACCCTGAATGAGCAAAGTTTCACAAAGCAGACATTTGATGAAGCAAAGGGCAATAATGGAGGTGAAATGGTCGGGGTGCAGAGCCCTTCTGTGTGTCCCAGGGGCTCCAACACACAGCACAACATGTACGTGTAGCCACAGGCCACCCAGGGCAGCAGCAACCAGCATACAATTATCAGTTAGTTAACGGCTTGGGATTAGGGGCAACAAGAGACAGGGCCAAAGGTCACTCCTTGGTTTTGCCTCCAATTAATAAGTTCTTAGCATGTGCAAGATCCTGGGTTCAGTCCCAAGCACCAGAAAAAAATAAATAAACAAATTCTAATTTCTGCCTCTATTAGCCCTTATGGGGGGAAAAAATGTGAGATATTCTCCCCAAGTCTTAGCTGGGCATCCAAACAGGTAGGAGAGGCTTCAGCCCCAGACCT
Organism: Nannospalax galili; assembly: GCF_000622305.1. Classification (NCBI taxonomy): domain Eukaryota; kingdom Metazoa; phylum Chordata; class Mammalia; order Rodentia; family Spalacidae; genus Nannospalax; species Nannospalax galili. The sequence goes on along the minus strand of NW_008359996.1, from coordinate 2,479,597 downwards.
CAATGAGATCTCCAGATTCCATGCCCAAATCAACCGGCAGCTCCTTGCCCGAAAGCTTTGTCCCATCAAAGAAGAAGGAGAGCTTGTGTCCGGAGAATCCCAAGGCCTCCTCATAGTGCGACATGAGGATTCTAAGAGGAGAGTCCTGCAGAGACAAAGAAATGCAACACTGTGAAAGGATAGGGAGATCCTATAGGGATGGAGAGAACTGGTGGCAGTGAGCTAGGCAAACAGCTCAGTGGTAGAACATATGCTTTATAAGTACAAAGAGCTAAGTTCAATCTCCAGCACCAAAAAAAAGGTTAAATTTTAGCCAAACATGTAGTACATTGACTGAAATACCAGTACTTGCAGGGTGGAAGCAGGAAGATTATTAAGTCCAGGCTAGCCTGGACTATAAAATTAGTTTCAGGCCAGCCTAGGCTACACAGTGAAACTGTGTATTAATTAACTAAATAGAAAATTTTAAATAGAGGCTAGGCATGGTGGCTCATACCTTTAATCTGAAAACACAGGAGGCAGAGGCAGGCAGAGCTCTGAGTTTCAGGCCAGCCTGGTCTACATAGTGTATTCCAGGCCAACCAGGGCTACATAGTGAGATCTTGCCTCAAAAAACACAACAAAACAAAAATGTAAATAGGTACAGTATGAAATTAACAATATTAGATTTCAACAATATACTATATAATAAAAATTATGTGACTATACAAAAAATAAAAATAAGAGATAAAAAATATATTTTAAAAAATGAGACAGTAAGATGGTTCAGCAGGCAAAGGCACTTGCTGCCAGGTCCAACACAGTTGGTAGGAGAGAACCAACTCCCATAAGTTGTCCTCTGCCCACACAGGCACTATGGCACCAAAATGCCCATACACGCAAAATGAGTAAATGTAATTTAACAATTTTTTAAAACAAAGTTAGGGGTTAGGGATTTAGCTCAGTGGTAGAGCACTTGTCCAGCAAAAGCAAGGCCCTGGGTTCCATCCTCAGCTCCAGGAAGAAAAAAAAAAAAAAAAGAAACAGAAAGTTATATGAGTGTGGTCTCTGCCTCTCTCTCAAAATCTTATTTATAGATCTTAGCAACCTTAGCATTTCTTTTTCTATTCTTTCTTAAGAACTTTTATCCTTTCACTCAAAGAAAGGATTTTAGGGCACTCTGGACAACTCAAAAATTAAAAGGGTTGCCGGGTGTGGTGGCAAACGCCTTTGATCCCAGCACAGAAGGCAGAGGCAGGAGGATCCCTGTGAGTTCAAGGCCAGCCTGGTCTACATAGTGAGTTCCAGGCCAGCTGGGGCTACAGGGAGACTGTCTCAAAAAGACCAAAAAAATAGATTAAAATAAAATAATAAATAAATAAATAAATAAAAGAGCTAGAAATATGGCTGTGACGGAGGCCTAGTGTTTACAAAGCCCTGGGTTCCATCCACAGTATTGCCCAACACAAGGGACCCTTTCGCAGATTTTTTTCAGAATATACGAACTGCCAGCCCTCGCTACTCTTGTGTTTGGGGGCATTATTAAATAAAACAAGGCTACTGAAATCTAAGCACTATGGTATTGCAACAGAGCTGGTATTGCAACAGAGCTACTGAGCTCTATCAGGCTATTAATGTACACTGCAGATCCGCTGAACATATCTACTGATAGGATGGGTGATTCACATCTAGAAGGACAGAACTGTACACGATTTAAAACTTAGGAACTCTTTTGTCTAGTTTATTTTCTGGGTTTTTTTTTGTTTTGTTTTGTTTTTTTTAGATCGTGTTTCATATCGCCCAGGCTGGCCATGAACGGGATATGCAACCAAGAATACCCTTGACCTCCTATTCCTCCTGCTTCCACCTCATAAGTGCTGGGATTATAGATGTGCCCCACCATGTTCAGCTGAATTGCTTATTTCTGGGCTTTTCCATGTAATATTTTCAGTTCAGTGGGTAACTGAAACCTCAGATGGCAAACACTAGATGAAAAGAGACTACCAGTGAGCCAAGAATGGCAGCTCGTATCTATATCTCCTCACATGAAGGGCTGAGAAGGGAGGATCATTGCAAGTTCAAGACTGGCCTGGGATACTAGTGAGTTCCAGGCCAGCCTGTACTACAGAGAGAGATCCTGCCTCAGAGAGGGGTGGAGGGGAACACTAAAGCTGAGCCTGGTCCTGTATAACTGCAATTCCAGCATCCCGGAGATTTGAGGTAGGAGGCTTCTACAGAAAGTTGAAGGCAAGCCTGGGCTGCCAGGACTACATAGTGAAAAGAAAAAAAAAAAAAAAAAAAAAAAAAAAATGGAGCTAAAGAGATGGCTCAGAAGAGCACTTGCTGCTCTTCCAGAGGACCCAGGCTCGGTTCCCAGCACCCACACTGGGTAGCTCACAACAGTCTGTAACTCCAGCTCCAGGAGATTCAATGCCCTCTTCTGGCCCCCAAGGCACCTACACACACGGCATATATACACACAGACACACATGAATAAAAACAAATCTTAAAACCAAGAGTTAAAATTATAAAATAATAAAACTTTTTGTTTTATTGAGTTCTTTGTTTTGATTTGTTTTGCTTTTCCTTTTTCAGAGACAGGTCTTTAGACCTGGCTGGCTGGGAACTCATGGAGATCCACCTACCTCTGCCTCTAAAGTGCTGGGATTAAAGGTGTGCACCCCGACACCCAGCATAAATCTTTTTTAAAAAGAAAATTTTTAAGCCGGGTGAACTGGCATCCACCACCACCTTCTGACCTCCCTGGGCACTACACGACATGGGTGCATTTACATATATGCAGGCAATACATTCATACACATAAAATCTTTTAAAAAAAGATAAATATTTTATAGACTGTTACATGCTGCTACAACTACTGTAAAAACTAATACAGCATGCTACTTACCCCATCTCTCAAGATTTTTGTTTCCTTATTTCTTAACTAAAGATTCAGTGTTTTCCCAAATAAGATTATTATGAAATTAAGTAATATCCTAAATACAAAGCAGTTGTCCCCAGAACAGGGACTGGCACTCAGAAGTGGCTTTGGAGCTTTTAGTAGCACATGACTATAATCCCAGCATACAGGAAGTAGAGACAGACAGATCAGGAGTTCAAGATTGTCCTCAACTAAACATCAAGTTCGAGGCCAGCCGGAGCTACATGAGACCCTGTCTCAAAAGAACAAAAATTAAAAGAAAAAAAAAAGTAGTGTGGCTTTGGGCTGTACTTCTGGCTCAGGAGTGGAATAGCACATGGGAAGAAGGATGTGGAAGGGGAATGCACAGACTGCAGCAATTTCCCAACAGAAGCGGGAAGGAATAGAGCAAGTCTCTCCAATATCTAGACTGGGTGGGCTCCCAGGAACAGGGAGAAGTATGTCCAGTAAGTCACGATTAGGAGGAATCCATAGCCTCCGAACCACCGTGAGCTGGGCAGAGAGGGGAGAGGCACAGGTGGCATTTCTTCTACTTACTGGAGACAGTGAGATCTCCATCATCTGGTGTTTCTCCTTTCCCTGTACCCGGAGCCGGAGCTTCTGGGGTGTCTCTGTGGCCTCGGAAGAACTTGTTAGCACCACACAGTCTGTGGGAGGCAGGGTTGGGATTCCAGTGGGGTGTCAGAAACAGAAGCTGGGAATTCTTCATATCCTCCCTCCCTCCTCCATGGCAGAAGCCTCCTCATGGTCCCTCTTCCTTGCCTTCCACTCACCGATGATGTCAGCCACTCCAAGCTTTAGGGTCCTGGGGGTGGCAGTAGGAGACAGTTCTGTCTCTCCAAAGAGCAAAAGAATCCTGCTTGGAGACACCCCAAGGTGACTAGCCATGTGGTCCACCACATTCTGAAGAGGCTCTGACTAGGAAGGGGACAAGAAACAAAGAAGGCCTTCCAGCCTTGAAATTCCATACCCTACTCCCAGCCTACCCCAAACACAAGGTTCTGGCCTGGGCCACCTGCTGAATCCTCAGCTGTGAGAGTCACCAGATTTACCTGGCAAGTACAAAATGAAATGGTGTCATTCAGGGGTCGAGGCAAGTAGCACAAAGAAATGAAACAACTGGAGCTGAGGAGAATGTTCTGTCAGCAAAGTGCCTGCCATGTAAGCAGGAGGACCTGGTTGAGGTCCACAGCACCACCTAAAAAGCTCGGTGTGCCAGTCAGCACCTGTAATCCCAGTGCTGAGGAGCTGCATACAGGAGGGTCCCTGGAACTCACTGACCAGCAGGCCTACCTGAACAGATGAGTTCCAGGGTCAGTGGGAGACCATCTCAAAAAATAAGAAATAAGGTGACAGGCAATTGAGAAAGACATCCAATATTGTCCTCTGACTTCCACAAGCACAACCCATGTACACCCATGCACACCCACCCACACCCCACCCATACGTGAACACCACAAAACATTTACAAAAGGGGGGGGAGGCAGCAGCCAAGGATTAAGAAAAAAGGGGGGCCAGGACTAGAGCCACCTCATATACATTCCAGCCAACTGGTACATTTTTCTTTTTTTTTTAAGAAGCCGGAAATCTGGGCCTTTGAAATCACCGACTGCAGTTTGGAATAAACTCCTTTTTTTCAGTGTTAGAGATAGAACACAGGGCCTCACATATGCTATGCCAAGTTTTTGTCACTGAACCACAACTCTACTTCTCATAGGTTAAAAGACCCTACAGAGCAGGAAGCAGATGCAATGTTAGCAAGGCCACAGCTACCAGTGGGCAACCCTGGGCTTGGCTGCTCGACCCATGCATGGTTAGTGCTCATTAAGGGCCTATTTTTGTTATCACTCTTGGTGTCGAACATCCCTACACAAATCATCAGCCTTTGCCAAGAAGATGGGGAAGCTCAGGATGATTGTGTGGCATCTGTGTCCAAGGCAGTAAGAGCAAAACACAAGAGAGGTACAGGACCCTGGTAGAGAAGAGAGAAGAAACTCAGCCTAAAGAAAGACCTGAATAGAATGCTTCATAAAGACACCATGCATGTTTGTTTGTTTGGTTGGTTGTTTTTGCTTGCTTTTGTTTTCTGAAACAGAATATAGCTACACAGTTCATGCTGGTTTCAAACTCTAGATCCTCCAGCCTCCACCTTCTGATGCTGGGAAAACAGGCATGCACTACCACACCTAATGTGAAGATGGTATACTTAAGTAGTCTTGAAGAATGAGTAAAGTTTATAGGCATGAAGGGAAAATATAGACAAAGAGAACAGCACACACCAAAGCATGGAGAAATGAAAGGGTGTACGGCTCCAGAGAGCAGGATGGGAAGGAAGATGGGTCCCTCCTTCCAGGATACCACTCCTCCAGCACCAATCTCTCCACACATAGCTACAGATGCTGGCCCCAGGACTCACCATTCTGACAGGCAATCTGACCAAGTCAGCTCGGCACCGGATCTTGAGCGGAAGGACCCGAGGGCTCTGTGGCAAGACAGGTCCCTCCACCAGGACCACCTCATCATCCATGTTCTGGATGGCTGAACCCTGGTCCGGCTTGGGGCTCAGGCAGGATCGGAGATCTTGGAGGCGCTTGTTGACCTCCCTGGGCATAGACAGGACATGGGGACACTGGGTCAGTTGAGGCTGACCACCCCCTCAAACTGACTTTCGCCACCCAGCCGAGCCCCCCAACCCTAGCACCTTAACTTCTGGAGTGCCTCAGTATGCTTTTTGCTTTTGTTTCTTGATGATGTTTGAGGCAAAGGAAAGATGTCCTCATCACTATAGAAAGAAAGGTACAAGATGGATGCAAAAGAGACTCCAGCCACACATTTCTCTTCATGGGCTGTGGATTCCCTGGAACCAGAGAAGGAGCTGAAGAATCAAGAAGTACCTTCTGGTAACATCCACTCAACTGGGAGACACGGCTAGATAAAGGGCATTGTTTTCATATAAATTTACATGACCCAAATGTGAGCAATAAAAATGTTTCTATTTACGATTAAGTCACTTTCCACGTAAACATCAAATACTATCCAACAGACATCAGGCACTTACTATTCAGCTATTCAACAATCCTCTGACTCAAGTACCATGATTAGCCCCATTTTACAGATGAGGAAAGAGAAACAAAGGACAGGGACAGCTGACAGAATGTGAGCCACACCCTGCATTCCCACCCAAGGATAGTCTAAAAGGTCCCGTGTCAGCCACCAGGGAAAGCCACCTCTATTTCCACCTGAGCCTCAATACACCTTCCATCCCTCTCCTCACCCTTTCAGGAGCCAACCAAAAGTCGTGCCTTCCTCGGCCTACCTCTCCAACTCCCTTCTTGTCCCCAGGGCCTAAGTGCCCCAGCCTCACTCACAGAAACTCTTCCTTTTTCTTCTCTTCTTTCTCGGCCCTATTCCTCAGCTTCTTCTTCCAGGGAGAACCTCGAAATGGGGGGTCGTCAGAGGGAAGACTGCTAGAATTTATCACATCTGTCTCTGGGGCAGAGGAGAAAGAGAAAAGGGTTAGCTAGAGGTGGCAGAGGGAGGCCAAGAACAAACAAATCCAAGGTTTTCAGAAGGACCAGAGGTGTGGTAGCACATAGGGTCTCAGAGGCTGAGTCAGAGCTCAGGAGCTCCAGGCCAGCCTGGGCCACAGAGATCCTGGAGTTTTTGTTGTTTTTATTTTCATCCCATAAACAGGGGGGCAAGAGTCGGGGGTATGTATCTCAGTGGTACACAAGAGCAGGCCCTAGGTTCAATCCCCAGTACCACCAAAAAAAAAAAAAAAAAGATGTACTAAAAGAAAAAACTAAAAGGCACACAGGACCACTTGACACAGAGTACGTTTTCTATGTGTACACATGTGTACATGCATGTTTGAGTATATACATACATGTGTAGGCCAGAGGTCAACCTCAAGTGTCATTCCTCAAGTACTATCCACCCTGTTTTATGAGATATGGTCTCTTGTTAGCCTGGGACTAGCTTATTAGATGAGGCTGGCAGGCCCCAGGGATCTTCCTGTCTCTACCTCTCCAATGCTGGGGTTACAAGGACATGATAGCATGGAGAAATTAACTCAGGTCCTCAGGCTTGCACAGTAAGCATTTTACCAACTGAGCCATCTCCCCAGCTCCCACACAGTACTTTTCAATTCTAGAAAAGTACTCAAGAGGTATGATTATTGCTATTTTTTTATTATTCTTATTTTTTTTAACTTTATTTATTTTGAATGTTATGCCTGCAAGTATATTAAGTGCACCTGTATCCTGCAGTGCCCTTGGAGGTCAGAAGAGGGCATCAGGTCCCTCCCAGAACTGGAGTTTCAGGCAGTTGTTAGCTACCATGTGGGTACTGGGAATTGAACCCGGGTCCTCTGCAAGAGTAGCCAGTGTTCTTAACTGCTGAGCCATCTCTCCAGCCCCGTCAATATTACTGTGTGTCTGTGTGAGGGTGGGGGCATGTGGAGGCCAAATGACAACTTTCTGGAGTGGATTCTCTCCTTCCACCTTGTTTTTGAGACAGGCCCTCCCATGTTGTTTCTGGCACTATGTGAGTGAGCTTCCAGGAGATTCTCTTGGCTCTGCCTCCCATCCCCTGGTAGGAATTCTAGGATTACAGAAGTAAGCCACCTCTGACTTTTTATGTGGGTTCAGGGATTGAACTCAGGTTGTCAGCTTCCAGGGCAAGTGTTTTTACCTACTGAGCCATTTCTCAGACCTAATTCTACACTTTTCAAAACCTCGGGGGGGGGGGGGGGGCTCAGTAGTTAAGAGCATTGGTTGCTATGGCAGTTGGATTCCCAGAGCCCACATAGCAGCTAACAACTACCATGTAACTCCAGCTCCAGGAGATCTGACATCCCCTTCTGTCTTCTGCAGGGATTAGATGCAAACAGTGCACTTACATACATACATACATACATAGCACTTGTATACATAAAATACAAATAAATGAAAAAAGGAACTGGAGGGATGGTTCAGCAGTTAAGAGCACCAGCTGCTTTTGCAGAAGCTCTGGGTTTGATTCCCATCACACACATGGTCGCTAACAACCGTCCGTAATTCCAATTCCAGGGGATCCAACACCCTTTTGACCTCCACAGACACTGAACACCTACCTGCTTGCAGGCAATACATTCATACACATAAAATTAAAAAATAGGGGCTGGAGAGATGGTTCAGCAGTTAAGAGCATTGACTGCTCTTGCAGAGGACCCGGGTTCGATTCCCAGCACCCACATGGCGGCTACAAACCATCCTTAACTCTAGATCCAGGGGAATATGAAGCCCTCTTCTGACCTCTGCAACATTGCATGACATGGGTGCGCTCACATACATGGCAGGCAGTACACTCATACACATAAAAATAAAAATAATAACTTTTTAAAAATGTATAGCTTGTGGACTGGAGAGATGACTCAGCAGTTAAGAACACTGGCTGCTCTTGCAAAGGACCCAGGTTCAGTTCCCAGCACTTGGATGGCAGCCAAC
>NW_008359996.1:2467053-2471106 GCF_000622305.1 Nannospalax galili | reverse complement strand
GAGCTGGAGAAATGGCTCAGCGGTTAAGAACACTGGTTATTCTTGCAGAAGACCCGGGTTCGAATCCCAGCACCCACATGGCAGCTAACAACTGTCCGTAACTTCAGTTCCAAGGGATCCGACAGCCTATTCTGTCCTCCATGAGCATTGCACGACACGGATGTACTTACCTATATGCAGGCAATACGCTCATACACATAAAATAAAAATAATAGTTTTTAAAAAAATAAATGAAAAAAAAATGTTTAAGCTTCCAACAGATGCCCAACACCGATAGGCCCTCATTTTGGTCACCAAGGACAGAGGCATCTTTTACACAGTACTTCTGCATTCCAGGTGCTACCCTAAAACATGTACATGGCATATATATATATATATAAATATTTGTCACCAAAAATCCTCTAAGTTCACTATTATCCCCATTTTCCTGATGAGGAAACTGACGCATTCAGGGTTAAGTAACCTGCCCAAGGTCACAGTGACTATGGAACAGCTGAGATTCAAACACAGGCCACAGGACCCCTAAGCCTATTCTTAGTCTAGGATACTCATCTTACAGAAGTCTTAGTCCAAGGTCTGCAATTGCAGACTAGTTACATTCCCTATTAGCCTTGACTCCTATTCATTGCCCATTACAAAAGATTTGCAAAAATTATATCAGTAGGCAAGAATAAAGAACAGGCAGTCCTGATAAAATTCAAAGAACACTCCTCTGGCTCCAGATTGTTCCCAAGAAACTGTTAGAGTGTTGGTGTAGTAAGACTCTGTAGATTCAAAATGCCTCCCTTTCTCCGGACTCTACAGTGATAACAGAGGCAGAATTGCTGGAGGAGGCAATCTGTATAGTAACACATTCTATTGCCTGTGGGACCTGGGGGGTAGGGGTGGGGAGAGTGCTGGACATCACTGTTTCTGTGCCTTCTGGTTAATAAGGCAGTTTCTTTCAGGACCATAGTCTTTTCCTAGTAAGACGCTGGAGTCCCCTCTCCCACTCCCAGTTAGAGATAGGGATGTTCCTCAGGGTGACTTGGGCACCATTCTCCAGTTCCTAGACTCTACTACACCAACATTGGCTATAAGGATGTAAACTCCAGAAAGTCTCAGAAAAGCCAGCGCTGGGCACCCCTCCTTTTCTACAAGCCCTCCCTTACCATCTTCAGACTCTGAAGGGTAAAGTTTCAAGAGGGATGCGTTATCTGGGATGAGGTTGAGGCTGCTTTGTACCTACAAAGACAAAAGGGGGAAAGTGGGTCTTAAATCCCCCTTTAAACAAATAAACTGGGAATGGTTCTTTCCTGACGCCCAGCTCTGAAGCCCTCTCTAAAAGCTCCGACAACCTCTGAGGGGCATCCAGAAGTCCAGCTTGTAACGGATCAAAACTGCAGGACCCTCAATCCATCCCGTTTCCTAAGAAACTCAGGATGTAGGCTTAGGTCCCCCTTTTAACCACGTTGCTAGCCCGCAGCCATCTAGCTCACCCTAACACCTAAGGACCCGAGTCCTTTCTGAATCCCTGAGGACCCTCGCACCTCCCTAATAGTCTAGCTCTCCACGGACCTCCAGCCTCAAAATCCAGCAAGCCCCAAATTCCAGTCCGCAGGTCTTTCCAGACCCTCTCGGGCACCCTAGCCCCCTCAACCTCCCCCTACCCCATAACCCCAAGGGAACCCCGTACTTCCACCATCCCCAAAGCCCCCGCGCATACCCAACCTGCACACACCGGTCTCAGTGCTTCCGTTTGGCCCCCACGAGGCCAAGCCCAGCCCGCCAACCTCAGCACTCCCTAAAAACAGCCCTTCCCCGAACCAAGACCCGCTCGGGAGCCCCCGCCCTGCCCGGCGCGGCCGCCCTCCTGGGGGCCCTGGCTGCACCTTCCCGGAGTACACTGGAACCACCGGCGCCTCGTCCGGACCCAGCAGCCGCCGCCGCCGCCTGACCAGGGTGCGCCGGGCTTCGGCAGGCCCCCCGTCCGCCCCTTCGCTGTCACTGTCGCTGCCCAGCTGGGGTGCGGCGGGCACAAGCGGCCCCGCGGGCGGGACCTCAACCTGGGGCTGGACCTCTACCGGGTCCGCATCACTCCGCGCGGCGGCGACCTCCAGGATCTCCTCATCGCTGTCACTGACCAAGTCCACAAGCATTGTGTCTCGAATGAACCGGGATGGAGACTGCTGGGCGCGAGAACCCCTGCTATGGGCAGCCCGGGCCCTCCGAGCCCCTCGGCCACCCCCACCACCGCGGGACTTCGGACACCGTCTCCTAGCAGGTTCCGCCATAGTCCACTCGGCTTCCACAGTCACCGGCTTCTACTCCCTCGCCCGGCCCCACACTCGTGATTCTACCTGTCATTGGACAAACCGCATGTCAGTCAAAACTTCTTCCCGCCCACACACCCTGGATCCGCCTTCCTATCTTCTCATTGGTCAATTTACCCGCCCATCACACACCCTCCACTGAAACAAAGGCGCCAAAGATTCCAATCCCCTTGACGCAATCAAAGAAGGTTTCGATTCTGTACATTGGCTAAGCTTCCTCAGAACCAGCCCTCTTCCGGATCCGCCCATTTCAGACACCTAGCTCCAGGCTAGTGGAGGACTGGGGCATCCTGGGAATTGGAGTCCTCAAGCCCTGAGGTGCCAAGGGAAAGGTGGTGTGGGAAGAGTTCCGGGTGCTGCGGAACTAGGCCTGAGACTGCAGCTAGCCCCTGGTATCCTCAGCAGCTGTGTGGCATGAAGTCCATTCAACGCCACACGCTTTCATACGTATCACCGCAGACATCCTCTAATACGCAATGACAACACAGCATATGCCTTGGCACAGCGCAGTTAAACACCTTTAAGGGCAAGTACAAATTAAAAGATGAGTCTGGAGAGATGGAGCTTTAAGAGCACCGTCTGCGCCGGCCGTGGTAGCGCATACCTTTAATCCCAGCACTCGGGATGCAGAGGCAGGCGGATCTTTGTGAGGTCGAGGCCAGCCTGGTCTACATAGTGAGTTCTAGGACAGCTGGGGCTACAAGGAGACCCTGTCTCAAAAAGACAAAAAAAAAAAAAGCACTGTCTGCTCTTGCAGAGGACCCACACACACAGCAGTTAACAGCTGTCCATAACTGCAGTTCCGGGGGCATTGTTCGACACGAGTGCACTTACACACATGCAGGCAATACACTCACACAAATAAGTAAAAAATAGTAAATAAGCCGGGCGTGGTGGCTCGCCTTTAATCCCAGCACTCGGGAGGCAGAGGCAGGTGGATCTCTGTGAGGTCAAGACCAGCCTGGCCCACATAGTGAGTTCCAAAACAGCTGGGGCTGCAGGGAGACCCTGTCTCAAAAAGACCAAAATAATAATAATAATAATAATAATAATAATAATAAATAAATAAAATATTTTTAAATAAAATGATCAATTCTCCCTATTGCAAAGAAGGGAAGAGTCCTTGTGCCTCTCTCTCTGTTCTTTGAAATACAGATGCTCTTTGATTTACAATGGAGTTACCTCCTGCTAAAGCCCTTGCATTTAATACGCCTAGCCTAAGAACCTAGCAGATCCTCAACACTGCACAGTAGAGTTCCCAGGGTGACCAGGGCTGTTCGGAGTCTGTAAAATTCCCTAAATTGACCACACGGATACTGAGTCTCAGTACAAAGGAGCACTTTATTGGAGCCAACCGGTTGGGGACACAGACAGTCTTGGGAGCTGTACTGTGACCCTGAGCAGTGAAAACTCAGGCCTTTTAAGCAGAAAAAACACAAAAACCACAAAGCAGGGGATGTCCATAGAAACTACACACAGAATAACCAGGAAAGGATTGGAACAATCTAGGGCTGATTTCCAGAGATTTTACCTATACAGCCATTGGCTTTTTTACCTGGGGTAGAACGTTCTTTCTCTTCTGCCCCAGATTATTCCCATTGAAACCATGCACTGATGTATCAGGTATACTGCCATTGGCCAGCTTACCTGGGGCAGAACGTTCTATCTCTTCTGCCCCAGACCATTTCCATAGAAATCATAAACAGATACCAAGAAAGGGTTTGAACAATGAAGGGTATTT
>NW_008359996.1:2465873-2466965 GCF_000622305.1 Nannospalax galili | reverse complement strand
ATGGGGCTTACCGCCCCTGGCCAGCACTAAGATAAGATGCTATGTGCACAGTCTGGGAAAAGATCCAACATCCAACTTCGAAATTCAGAGGGCTTCCTAATGCTGGTCTGTAACTTGTTATTGTAGCCCCATCTTGGCCCCCACCCTCCCCTCCCCTTGCCCCCCCCAGTTCTTGCATCCTGTTGCTTGTAGATCCTCAAATGGAAAAATATAAGTACTGTTGGTCAATACCATTGTAAGCATATGTTAATTCTTCTAAAGCCTTCATAAGACTCTTGCCAGTTTCACAACTCAGCAACTCTAGGACCTGTGAGCCATCTATTTCTTTGAAATGCAAATATTAAGAAGTTAGCTACCCAGTCTCCCACTAGGAGAGCTAGAGCCTAGCTTCTGGGTGGTCTTGTTCCAACATGCGAACTACCCTCTGTCTTAAATCTAAGGGAAATTTATTGTGTTCCCCACATACACACACCCAAAAATAAAAGATAGTTAACTAAGAGAGCTTGTTTCCCCACTTACCCTGAAAAAGTTAAGATGGGGAGGGGAGGATTCGAGGGACAGCTCAGTGATTCAGTTCCCACCACCCACATCAGGTGGTAAGTAACTCCTGGAACTCCAGTTCCAGATGTTCCAAAACCCTTTTCTAGTTCACATACAGAAAAGCAAGTACACACAAAATGCACATAAACAAAAAAAACTTTTTTTTGGTCTTTTTGAGACAGGGTCTCCCTGTAGCCCCAGCTGTCCTGGAACTCACTATGTAGACCAGGCTGGCCTTGAACTCAGAGATCCACCTGCCTCTGCCTCCCGAGTGCTGGGATTAAAGGCGTGCACCACCATGCCCGGCACAAAACTTTTTAAAATTTTTAAAAGGTTAAACCGAGCATAATGGTGCATGCCTGGTCTGCCAGCCAGGATCTGGGTCAGGAAGTGTTTACTTTTTTGTCCTCCTAAGACAAGGGAAAAGCTGCTGTACTAAAACAGCTCCTAAAATCTCTGGTTAACAGGCAGAATCTGCTTATCTTGTCTTCGGAGATCAGAGGAAAGGCAGGCTGCTTCTCAGCAGTTTGTTTCTCTTGACTTCAAAGGCCA
>NW_008359996.1:2461273-2465341 GCF_000622305.1 Nannospalax galili | reverse complement strand
TTTTTTTTTTTTTTTTTTTTTTTTTCTTCTACCAGGACTGAACTCGAGAGTGCTGGACTCAGGATTTGTTTTCAAGTATTTTGATAGCTGTTGGAATGACTAGAATCAGTGTCAGTTACCTCTCAAAGGCTTCTAGATAGAAAGAGAAAACAAATTTAGCCCTCATTTCATAATAATAACTGGTTGTCTCCCTTAGCTACAGGAGGACACTACAGTATTGGAGAGCAAGATTTGAAGACTTACATCTGAGCAGCACTTTCTGGTTAGGACCTTCATCACCTGCCCAGCTTTCTCATTTCTCTGTCAATTCTGGAAATATCCAGCCATCATAATTTTCATATGTAAACCCTTCTTTAGAAATATCTCCATTCTCATATCCTTCCAACATCCTCAAATTTTCCATTTGCCTTTTTTAATAATCATGAGGCACAATAACATTAGCAAACACATTTTTCATCTGTTGTGAGACTTCTTTTCCTGGGGATACTAAGCAACGCTTTTCCCCCATTTTAGGTTGTAGTATCAAACCAATGTTTGATTACATTAAAGTTTTTCTGGGGAACCAGTGAATTTACTGAGCTTACTCACAGAGATGACTGAGGAGTTGCTGAGGTATATGAGTGACCTGAGAGTATTTACATTGGAAAGCCTTAACCCAGCACGGATCAAGCCTTCTCTTCCTAACCTTTTTCAGATAATATACTTTAGTCTTCCCCAAATCCAGGAGACCATATGATTAGGGTCAAATTACATACAGCTGGCTGGGAAGAGCAGCTGGATACTCAGGTGAGGGTCCGATGACCCTGTTTACCCCTCTTCCTTCAATTAAAGAATAAGATAGTCAAGTCAACAAGTTCAATTGTGACGATTTTTTGTTAGTGGACACAGCTGAAGTCATGAAGATGGTAATTGTTTGACTCAGAAGAAAGTAGTGTGTAGCATCATCTTATTAAAAGAACATGGAATCTAAATTATATACATAAGATAATGTAATAAGTTAATATTACCCGTGTACATATTGTGTTTTATAAGCTTTTAGGTAAATATTTAGCCTTATGTAGTTTAGTGAGGCCTATCAAAACCTTGCTTTAGGTGGAAAAAAGCAATTGGTACATAGTTAAACATTGTCAAATTGACATTTACAACCTCCAGCATAATCAATTAGGGAAAACTGTGCTATAACCCTGTTTAGACTTTATAACTGTTGGAGTGGGAGACATGGGAGGGGTGTCCTGTCCATGAGGGGATGGAGGGGCAGGGGTGTCAAGAGGCAGGGGTCTGGAATCAAAGTAGAAGTTAGATACAGGAGGGATAAATGGGTTATTTGAGCTAGAAGCCAGAATAGGGGAGACTAGGGAATATTTGACAAGGAGGTGTTTAAGGTTTTGGATTTCCTCAAATAGAGAAGAGTTAGTGGAAGGAGAGTGGGTGATAGACTTAGAGCAGTGCTGGGGAGAGGGAAGATTGTGGTATGGAGAGGGAGTTCGAGTTGGAGAAAGGAGAGATGGGTTGGGCTCTGGAATGGGAGGCAAGGGAGAGTATAGCAAGGGGAGAGCATGGGGAGGACTTGGCTGTGCATCAGGCTGGGGAGCAGGAGGAAGTTGGGGATGGGTCTTAATCGGAGGTAGTTCATTGGCTATGGTAGGATCAAAAGCTGAGGTGGAGAGGGAGGGGCAAGGGGGAGGGGCAGAGGCCCCTGGTGGGTTGGGATCCCATGAAACTGTCTTAGCCAGAAGAACCTGATGGGAAGAACATGGGACCCAGAGGGAGGGATTAGCACAGAGATCAAAGGAAGCTTGGCTGTATGGTAATTCAGACTGTTTGCCTTTACAATGGCAGAAATTTTCTAAATCTCTCAAAATATTGAAGTTTAAGGTTCCAATGTCTGGCCAAACAGAGTTATTATCTAACTCATACTGAGTCCAGGCAGTGGCTCACAGGAACTTCAGGCGTTTTGGCCTGATTGTATATGAAAGTCCTAGTTGTTTTAAGGATTTAAGAAGACAAGAAAGAGGTGTGAGACCCTGAGACCTTAAGTGGGTGTTTCCCATAGTGACAGATTAGTACAGAGTGAAAAGGAGATAGAGAAAGAACCCAGCAAGCAGGTAGGAGGTAGAGACAGAACCGAGCAGATGGGAGAAAAAATCCTCTCTCCATAGGGAGTGGAAGCAGGATCATGAGTCTGGGCAGGAAAATGCAGCAGATGAGGAAGAGAGATGGGGAGGGAGTAGGAGGAAAAGGGGTTTGGCATCGGTCACGCAAAAAGAGAGAAAGGAGAACCAGGCATCAAAATAAAGCATCCTTTTTTTGTTGCTCAGGTTTGAGTTATTATTTTCAAGTTATTTCCAAGTCCCAGAAGGCGGCATCCCACAATTAGATCATCAGGGAAAGGAAAGGCGAGATCCTGTCCTGGACAGGAAGTAGTGTGTGTTCCTATCTCTGGAAATAGCGTCCTATGTCCAGAGAAAGGAAAGGGTTTTCCAGCATGTGTGATTTCGAGGCAAGTGAGAGGAGCAGAAAACACTTCAATGAGAGTGTGGCATGACCAGCCAGTAGATGGAAAGAAAAGAGGGAAAAATGCAGTGAGCCAGAAGGGAGGGAAGTTTGTGGAACAAGTTGATCCTGAGGTTTAGTAGAGGCTGAGGGAAGATGAGCCCCAGAAGGGTGGTGGTTTAGTAGAGGTTTGGTAGAGCCCCAGAAGGGCAGTGGTGGGAGAGAGGGAGGGAGAGAGAGAGAGAGATAGGGAGAAAGGTACTTAAAATTAACATATATTTTAGTATCAGGAACCATGTTGTAGATTAAAGAGAGAATATTTTGGCTGAAAAAGTATTTTGGTGTTAATTTAACATTTTTAGTTTGTATGAAATTTTAGTTAAAAATTAGTATGATAGCAAGTAAATTAATTTTAAGAAGCATAAATTTGACTGTATATACATATGTAGTTATATAGTCTTTGTTGAGAATGTGGTTGGTTTATCATTTTTAAACTAAAACACCTTTGAAGTAGACAAACAAAATGAATACATCTTAAAACACCATGAAAGTAAACTAAAAACAAAAATGGTATTCAACAAATAGGATTTTACCCAACCAGTTTAGATGTTGTTTTGTATAGGTAAAGAAAGAGGTAAGTTTCCATATAGATTTGTGTCCCGGCCTGCGGGGTCTGCAACGGGGTACCTGGTTAAATAACTGAAGGAAGTTAATAAAACCTTGTCAATCTAAGAACATAAATCAGAGGAGACAGGAAGGACAAAAGGAAACATTAACAGATTAGGTTACGAATACATAAAATCTAAATAGTACTAAAAATAATTCCATTAGCTAGTTTTATTATAGTCAGTAATACCCTCTGTTGAAATTAATTTACACCTTAGCGGTTCTCAACTGCGTAGTGCCTTTATTCTTAGGCTTTTTTGTTGTTCTCCTCCTTGTCACAGGGTCAAGGGGCCAGCTTGAGCCTAGAAAAGTCTTGGAGAACACATCTTGAGATAATAAGCTTGAGTCTGAAGTGGGAGGGCCAATTCCATCTTCAGAGTCAGCGTCTCAGTAAGCTCAAACAGCAGGTGACAATTTATCAATATAATTAATATTACCCTGACATTATAACTAGAAAGCACTCAGGGAATGATGGGGCAGGAACATAAGCAAGCATAGAGCATCTGAGTATCAGAGAGGAAATAACTCTATTCCAGAGAAAAACAGGCTTAGAATCACAATGTAGAAAGGGGAGGAGTTAAGACCAGTAGAGGTGGCATCTCAAGGCTCTCATTCATGTAGACTATTAACTTTCTACCTCTCATTGTTGTAACTATGTGTTGGCAGTAGCTTGTAAGGTTTTGGCCCTGGAATACAGCAAATTTTCATCTGCTTCACAAGTCTAGTCATCACAAAGTGTCAGCTCCCTTTGCACCTTGAAGGCAAATGGCTAGAAAAACTTCAAGTTCCCTTTAGAAACTAACAAATATACTATGTGAAACAGTAGAAATTTAAAATAGTCATTTTTAGAAATTAGCAAATACCATATAAAAGATGTTAAAATCCAAATAGTTCCTTTACAATTACCAA
>NW_008359996.1:2454635-2461059 GCF_000622305.1 Nannospalax galili | reverse complement strand
TACCTTAGCTTGAACTAGAAATGCATTGTTTATTCTATGACATCATCAAGAAACGAAAACAAAAATAAATTGCAAGAGAATCCTAGGCACCCCTAGGACCAATAGATTAGGCTTGATATTAAAGAAGAAAGTACCCTCATATATATATATCCCAAATAGAAAAGCAAATCAAAGAAATCTATGTTTCTCACCAACCATTGTAGCTGTGAATGCAAACCCAAGTTGTCAGGATCTTAGTTTGTAGACACAGCTATGCTGGACAGGAAACTCATGAGGCAGCAGAAGGAACAGGGCACATAAATCAGCGATTGTTGGTCTGAAAGCATGTGGCTCGCCTGAGCAGTGCCTGTGACCTTTCATGTATAGTGAAATTTAAAATGGTTAGGTCTAGTTAGAAAAGTAGGCACCTGAGTACCAGTTGTTTGATGCCCAAGAGGGCCTAAGATCAAAGTTTGAGCCCCTTTGCCTGAGAAAAAGTTTAGGAAGAAAAAAGGCTTTTAAAACGTTTGTTCTTTGTCAGTGGGGTAAGCTGCCTGAAATTCTTTAAATGCTCCAGCAAAGTTGCCCTGCTGATTTAGGCTAGTTGGGTCAAAATGGGGAGAAAGGGTCCCCTAAAGTGTTCTTAGCCAAATTTATAAGAGAATTTAAGAATGGGCCCAGCTGGAAATATCATTTATTAGAATGTTAAAGGAAAAAAATTCCCAGGGCAGACTGGCTGGCAATCTTGGCAGCTGCCTGGAGGGGGTGAATAGCGAAGGAAAAAAAGCCTTGGGGTCATGCAGGTTTAAAGCATGCCGTGGGAGGTCAGACATGTGGTTGGCTGGCAGGCACATGGCAGGGAGCAGAAAGCTTCAGTATGGGAGTAAAGTGAGGAGGAAAGGCAGTGGAAGAGGACAGACAAGAAAAGGATGGAAGACAGGGGACTTCCAGGCCCATGGCAAAGGAGGAGGGGAGGGGGCAAGATGGCAATGGTGAGCAGCTGGTGGGGGAACCAAGATAGGGAATGGATGAAGCAGGTCCATCACGGAGACCACAGTGCTGTCCAGGAGTGGTGAAAATCAATGGGAAAGGAGATCAAAAGAAGTAGGCAAGGCAGAGTGTTTACAGTGAGGAGAGGCAGAAAGAGGTGAGAGCAAAGCAGAGGGCTGGGGAGAGGAGGAGAGAGAAAAGAAGTGTACCTGAAAGCCAAGTTAGTGGAGTTGGAGAAGTCCAGGCAGGTCCCATGAAGTAAGAACCGGGTTTGGGCACCATCCGATAGGTAAAAAGTTGGCGTAGAATGAGTGAATGGAGGAGGAGGCACCAGGACACAGATAAAACTCTCAGCAGGATAGAGCTTTATTTCGCAAGGGACACGTTCCCTTTGGGGAAGGGAAAATGTCTGCCCATGGATTATGAGCTGGGGCTTTATATACAGGGGCTTCAGAGTATGAAGGCGGGAAGTTTTTTGGGAAAAATCAGGCGGGAGCGGGCAGGAAAAGCAGGGCTTGTAAACCTGCCTCCGTTCAGTCTGCCAGCCAGGATCTGGGTCAGGAAGTGTTTACTTTTTTGTCCTCCTAAGATAAGGGAAAAGCTGCTGTACTAAAACAGCTCCTAAAATCTCTGGTTAACAGGCAGAATCTGCTTATCTTGTCTTCGGAGATCAGAGGAAAGGTAGGCTGCCTCCTAGAAGAATCTGCTTCCCTTGACTTCAAAGGCCAAGGTGCTTATAAGCTCAGTTCCCTTTTTCAGGCTTGAAAAATCCAAAGTCCATAGGACCCTATTGGGGAGGGGGGAAGCTCCTGCTGTTTGAAA
The DNA here is from genome assembly GCF_000622305.1 of Nannospalax galili. Lineage (NCBI taxonomy): Eukaryota > Metazoa > Chordata > Mammalia > Rodentia > Spalacidae > Nannospalax > Nannospalax galili. The sequence continues at coordinate 2,459,268 of NW_008359996.1, read as the reverse complement.
CCTAATAACAAGGAGACCCTGTCTCAAGCAGACAAATTATTTATAAAACATTAAGGTGAATTATGTTTTACTAAAAGATGTTATTGAGCCCTCTTAAGGACTAGTAATTTTCTTTTTTTAGATTTATTTGTGTATCTATGTGAACGTATGCACTGTGTGTATGCCTGTGCCATGTGAAAGTCAGAAGGGAGCATCTGATCCCTCAGAGCTGGAGTTATAGGCATTTGCAAGATCCATACTCCAGTCTTCAGGATGGAGCAGCAAGTTCTTTTAACTGATGAGCCATCTCTCCAGCCCCCACACTCCTCTTTTTTCTAAGTCCTCATAGAATTTTTAAACATTTTTTGTTATATCTTATTTTGGGGATGGGGAGGCATGGGAGTATATATCACAGTATTGATAGGTAAAAATTTGCAAGAGTGGAGAGCGAGCGGATGGAGGAGGCACCGAGGCACAGATAGAATTCTCAGCGGGATACAGCTTTATTTCACACAGGACACGTTTCCCTCAGGAAGGGAAAGATGTCAGGGAAGGGAAAGATGTCAGCAAAGGGAAAGATGTCAGCCCACGGGCTGTGAGCTGGGACTGGGGGAAAAATCAGGCAGGGGGAAGCAGGAAAAGCAGGGCTTGTAAACCCAGCTCTGTTCAGTCTGTCAGGCAGGATCTGGGTCTGGAAGTGTTTACTTTTTCCCTCTTAAGATAAGAGAAAAGCTGTTGTGATAAACAGCTTCTAAAATCTCTGGTTAACAGGTAGAATCTGCTTATCTTGTCTTTGGAGGTCAGAGGAAAGGCAGGCTGCTTTTCAGCAGAGTTTGTTTCCCTTGACTTCAAAGGCCAAGGTGCTTATCAGCTCAGTTCCCTTTTTCGGGCTCCAAAAGTCTGTAGGTCCCTGTTGGGGAGGGGGGAAGCTGCTGCTGTTTGGAACCCTAATAAGTATCACAGTTCTTTTTTATCACAGTTCTTGCAGAAGAGCTGGATTCAAATCCCAGCACACACATGGCAGCTAACAACTGTCCATAACTCTAGTTCCAGGGGATCCAATAGCCTCTTCTGGCCTCCTCAGGCATTGTACAACATGGGTGCACTTACCTACATGCAGGCATAACACTCATACACATAAAATAATAAATCAAAATATTTATTATTATTTTGGGACTGGCTAACAGCCATCCTAACTCCAGTTCCAGGAGATCCGATGCCTTCAAGGGCATTGCATGACACAGATGCACTTATAACACATGCATGCAGGCAATACATTCATATACATAAAAGGGGGGGCGGCTGGAGAGGTAGCTCAACACTTAAGAGCTAACAACCAACCATAACCCCAGTTCCAGAGGAATTCAACGCCTTCTTCTGACCTCCGTGGTCATTGCACAACACGGGTTCACTTACACACATGCAGGCAATACACTCATACACATAAAATAAAAATAATAATTCCTGCAAAAGTCAGAAGAGGACATTGAATTTCCCTGGAACCAGAGTTATTGACCATTGTTAGCCGCCATGTGAGTGTTGGGAATTGAACCTGGGTCCTCTGCAAGAGCAGCCAGCACTTTTAACCACTGAGCCATCTCTCCAGCTCCCAGTATCATAGTTCTTGAGTGGAGGTCAGAGGACAAAGGGCAGGCATCAACTCTCTCCTACCATGTGGGTCCTGGGGAGCAAACTCAATTTGTGAAGTTATTATTATCAGGTTATGCCCTGCTCTAAGTTACTACATACTGTATAAAACGGTGGTTTTTCAGGCTATGCCCTACCCTAAGAGACTCCATTTTGCAAGCAGTTTTTTTACTGCATTTTGAGGGAAAAGGATGACTGCAGCCCCTGGGTGGACCCTGAAATTGCACCATCTATCAGGTACCACTCTCATCCAGCACAAACATAAATAATTTATTCCTGTGAGTGAAAAAGAAGCTACCCATAAGTTTATCAGGGTGAAATGAAACTGTGTGGACATGTGGGCGCATTAAAATCATATCAGGGAAAACAGGCCCAAGAACATATTGAACACACCAGACCAAGTAAAGGGTGTGACTCACTCATCTGGACCCCATAAAGTGATGGATACATAATACTGCAATGCACGGCCTCACACCAACCTATCATCTGACACCTGATGTGTGTACCAGGACTGACAAGCAGAGGAATCCCAAACTGTCCCTGGAGCTTCAGCTCTGATCAGTCCCCCACTGTTGCCTGCCCTGCTCACCTGTGTGCACCTGGACGCAAACCCATCATTTCCTGCTCTTGAACCTTGGTCCAGCCTTTCACCTCAAAGCTGAACTCTGCACCTTCACTCTAAAACTCTGGCTCCAGCAACTCCAGCAGCAGCTCCCTCCCAGAATTGGTCCAGTTAGTTATCAATACTGACCTTCTTCTCAGCCCACTTCTGAAACCTTTTGAACTCTACCACAACCTAACTTGTATTCATTCTGTAAACCACAGATCTGCATACAGATATATTTAATGTGTGCTGTGTAATGTGTTATGAGAGTTAATAGTGGTATTAAAGATTGAAATAAAGGAACCTGCATTTGCCTCAGCCAGATTGCCAAGGGGTTGTATGACAGATTTCTGTCATTGAAAACACTGAAACACGTGACTTTATTATTATTCAATAAATTCTGACATTGTAGAAGACACAGAACATGTTCTTCTGTGTTTCTGGCATAACACACTCATGATAACGGCTCTGCAGTCAGCACTTTTACCCACTGAGGCATCTTCAGCTATTTATTTCTTTTGCAGGACTGGGGTTGAGGTTGAATCTAGGGATTCATGCATGCTAGGTAAGTACTCGACCACTGAGTTACATACCCATTGCTTTTTTTCCAAATATTTTATTATTTTTTATTTGATTTTTTATGTGTATGAGTATATTGCCCGCATGCATGTAAATTCACCCATGTCGTGCAATGCCCACAGAGGTCAGAAAAGAGTGTCAGATCCCCTGAAACTGGAGTTAGGATGGTTGTTAGCCACCATGTGGGTGCTGGGAATTGTTGAACCTAGGTCCTTCGCAAGAGTAGCCAGTGGTCTTAACCACTGAGCCAGCTCTCCAGCCCGTCCACCACCCCCCCCCCTTTTTTTTAAGGGAGGAGTCTCACTGTATAGCTCAGGCTGGCCTGAAAGTCAAACTTCTCTTGCTTCAGCATCTTGAGTGCTGGGATTACAGGTGTGTACCACCACCAGTTCAGAACATCACTGCCCACACTCCATCCAGGATACCTCAACTACCACACAACAGTGACAATCCCTCACACATCTGCCCGAACTCCATCAGAAGCACCTCAGATGCCCCCGGTGACTCAGCACTGGGCAGGACTACAGACACACAGCCACCAGCAGGGGGGGGATATTTTCCTGGGCTCTAACAGAGGTCTCCCAGGACTTCTAGCTCAACTTTTTAGCCAAGCTGGATATATTGCACTGAAGGCCCTGATAGAGACCAAATATGCCATCCCACAATATACATATTTTGAGGTGACTATTCAGGGAAATGCAGAGTCCAGGTATAGCTCTGGAAAGTCATCCTGCTGTAAAAGTAACTTACCTCTGTAAAGGAAATGCACACAGGACAGTAAACAGTAAGGCCAAGTGGTGGCACACCTGTAATTCCAAAGATGAGAGCTTGATCATGAGTTCAAGATCAGCCTGGGCTACATAGTAAGACTCTGGAGAACAGGGAGGGGAAGAAGGAATGAAAGGAATAAACAGGAGATGCAAAGCAAAAGCATCTCCTGGGGTCCCCGCAAATGGCTGGCCTCTACCTCCCCAGAATCTCCAAGCCTGTTTCTTTAGCTCAGGATAATAAATACACTTCAACCATCTGCTCCCACTACTTTTTTGTATGACTGTCACGTATGTACACATAATTCTAGAGATTTGATTTACCAAACCTTCAGACGTAGAGGGAAGATTTTCTATTTTTTATTTTAGAGATGGAGTCTCACTGTATTTCTCAGACTGCCCTTAAACTACTGAGCTCAGGTGATCTGCTCCAGCCTCCTAAGTAGCTAGATCTACAAGTGTATAGCTGGCCTAAATGACAGTAGAAAGTAAGTTTAAAACTCCTCTACACCCTTCTCCCAGTCCTAGGTCTACCTGGGAAATAACTGCAAACTTAGGGATAGCAAGGGTGACTCTGGAGGGCTTGGAATTTTCTCTAAGCCTACTCAAGAGCTGAGAGTGATTCAGGCCCCAAACTAAAAGCATGGAACAGGAAGTCGGGCAACTTGAGGCATGACTTCTTCCTGGGCAGGTATCTGCATAATGCTTTGGTGCCTTCTGGCTTCTAGCACAGAGTAGGTCCTTAAAAAATGCCAAAGCTAGGACTGGAAAGATGGCTCAGTGCTTAAGAGCACTGACTGTTCTTGCAGAAGACCCGGGTTTGAATCCCAGCACCCACATGGCATCTAACAAGTGTCAATAACTCCAGTTCAAGGGGATCCAACACCCTCTTCTGACCTCCACAGGCACTGAATGACATGGGTACACTTACATACATGCAAGCAATACACTTATACATATAAAATAATAAAAATTTTTAATTTTATATATTATTTTTATTTTACATGTATGCATGTATTGCCTGCATGTAGGTAAGTGCACCCATGTCATGCAGTGC
>NW_008359996.1:2436104-2454471 GCF_000622305.1 Nannospalax galili | reverse complement strand
CCCAGGTCTTCTGCAAGAACAACCAGTGTTCTTAACCACTGAGCCATCTCATTCAGCCCCCTAAATAAAATATATTTTTTAATTTTTTTTTTTTTGGTCTTTTTGAGACAGGGTTTCCCTGTAGCCCCAGCTGTCCTGGAACTCACTACGTAGACCAGGTTGGCCTTGAACTCACAGAGATCTGCCTGCCTCTGCCTCCCGAGTGCTGGGATTAAAAGCATGCGCCACCATGCCCGGCGTATTTATTATTTTTATTTTATGTGTATGAGTGTATTGCCTGCATGTATATGAGTGCATCCATGTCATGCAATGCCGTGGAGGTCAGAAGAGGGCTTTGGATTACCCTGGAACTTGAGTTAAGGATGGTTCGTAGCTGCCATGTGGCTGCTGGAAACCGAACCCGGGTCCTCTGCAAGAGCAGTCAATGCTCTTAACTGCTGAGCCATCTCTGCAGACCCAATAAAATATTTTAAAAAAAATTTTTTTTGGTCTTTTTGAGGCAGAGTTACCCTGTAGCCCCAAATGGTCTGGAACTCACTATGTAGACCAGGACCAGGCTGGCCTTGAATCCACAGAGATTCACCTGCCTCTGCCTCCTGAGTGCTGGGATTAAAGACTTGCGCACCATCATGCCCAGTTCGTTTCTTCTCTTCTCCTTTCTTTCTTTCTTTCTTTCTTTCTTTCTTTCTCTCTCTCTCTTTTCTTTCTTTTTTCCTTCCTTCCTTCCTTCCATCCTTTCTTTTTCTTTTTTAAAAAAAGAAAGAAAGGAAAAAGGAAAAGAAATATTTGGTTGGGAGAGATGGCTCAACAGTTAAGTGCACTGACTGCTCTTATAGAGGACCCAGGTTCAGATTCCAGCACCCACACATGGCAGCTAACCACCGTCCTGACTCCAGTTCCAGGAGACCTAACAAACACTTCTGACCTCTGCAGGCATTGCAGCACACAAGCACACTTGCATACATGCAGGAAATTCACTCATACACATAAAATAAAAATATTAAATCAATAAGCCAGGTGTGGTGGTGCACGCCTTTGATCCCAGAACTCAGGAGGCAGAGGCAGGTAGATCTCTGTGAATTCAAGCCCAGCCGGGTCTACATAGTGAGTTCTAGGCCAGCTGGGGCTACAGGGAGTCCTGTCTCAAAAAGACCAAAAATAAATAAATGAATGAATGAATAAATAAATGCCAAAGCTAATGTTTGAGTGCCTACTATGCTATTCTCACATGTGTTACATGTCACTCACTCAGGGGCTGGAGGTGTGGTTAGAGTGGTTCCCTAGTATGAGCAAGGCCATAGCACCACAAAAAATACGAAGATTCATTAAGAAAGAAGCCATCATTGTTGTCTGGTGATTTGAATGAGAATGTCCCCCTTAGGCTCAAATATTTGAACACTTGGTCTTCAGTTAGTGGTGCTGTTTGGGGAGGTCATGGAATCTTTAGTAGCCTTGATGGAGAAAGTATGTCACTTCCTCAGGGGTGGACTTTGGGGGTTCATAGCCTCTCCCTACTTCCTGTTCAATCTCTCTGCTTCCTGACTGTAAATGGAGATGTGGGAGCTCAGCTTCTACTCCTGTTGTGGTGCCTGTGCTTGCTGCCCACCATGAATGATGGACTCTATTCCTCTGGAATAGTAAACCAAAATAAGCTCTTCCTTCTGTAAGTCCCTTTTAGTCATACTTTATCAGAGCAACTAATACATTGCCTTTATTTCTCAGACTAGAAAAAAAAGCTGTATGAAGACCTTGAATCAGAGAGCTAGGAAGGGGTGGAGCTAGCAATCAGACTCTGGTAATATAGTCTGCACTGAGCTGTAGTCAGCACACCTCTATCCCAACCACAGCTCCCCTGTGTGACAGAGCCCACAGGAGTATCTCCATCCTCCACCCCTGAAAACATGAAGCCTCCAAGGAGTACCTTCCACAGCGCTTCATTCTCTTCTTCCTTCCTTCCCCCCTCATTTCTGAGTCCCTGATAATCACTGACATCCCCTAATAGGGTATGAGGGGCACCATGGAAACTGAGACACAAAGTTGAACACAAGAAGGCAAGCTAGCTAGCTCTTTCTGTTTCCAGCACAGCCATGGCTCATGGTCCCAAGAAACATCTGAAGCACATAGCAGCTCCAAAACATTGGATGCTGGACAAAGCATCCTGTGTGTTTGCTCCTCGTCCATGCACTGGTCCCTACAAACAAAAAGAATGTCTGCCTCTCATCATTTTCCTAAGGAACAGACTTAAGTATGCCCTGGCCGGAGATGAAGTAAAACAGATTTGCATGTAGTGCTTCATTAAAATTGATGGCAAAGTCAGAACTGACACAACCCACCCTGCTGGGTTTATGGATGTCATCAGCATTGACAAGACTGGAGTGAATTACTGTCTGATCTACGACACCAAGGGCCCCTTTGCTGTTCCTCATATTATTCCTGAAAAGGCCAAGTACAAGTCGTGCAAACTGAGAAAGAGTTCTGTGGCACAAAAGGAATCCCTCATCTGGTAACCCATGACGTTAGTCACCCTGATCCTTTCATCAAGGTGAACAACATCATTCAGATTGATTTGGAGACCGGCAAGATAACTAACTTCATCAAGTTTGATGAAGGTAACCTGTGTGTGGTGACTGGAGGTGCTAACTTGGGGAAAAATTGGTGTAATCACCAAGAGAGAGAAACATCTGGGCTCTTTTGATTTGTTTCACATGAAAGACGCCAATGGCAACAGCTTTGACACTTGGTTTTCCAACATTTTTGTTATTGGCAAGGGCAACAAACCATGGATTTCCCTTCCTTGAAGAAAAGGAATCAGCCTCACCGCTGCTGACAAGAGAGACAAGAGCCTAGTTGCCAAACAGAGGAGTGGGTGAAATGGTCTCTAGGAGACGTGCTGAAGAAGCTTGTGCTCTTCTAACAGGCCTTTCTAGATGATGTGCTGGAGGTATGATTAAACAGCATGATGAAGGTTTTAGGTGGGGTTTTTTGTTTGGTTTGCTTTTGGTTTGGTTTTTTTTTTTTTTTTTTTTTTTGGTCTTTTTGAGACAGGGTCTCCCTGCAGCCTCAGCTAGCCTGGAACTCACCATGGAGAACAGGCTGGCCTTGAACTCACATAGCTCCACCTGCCTCTGCCTCCCGAGTGCTGGGATTAAAGGTGTGTGCCACCATACCCAGTCATTAAACAGCATGACGAATATATTATTTTTTAAAAAGGTAAGATGTACATGAAAGTCTTCAGGCATAGCTGACCTAGAACTCATTATGTAGCCCAGGATAGTCTCTGAACTCTCATGGATCCTCCTACCTCAGCCTCCCAAATTCTGAGATTAAGGTATGAGCCACCACATCCAGCTCACAGACAAGAACTAAAATGAAGCAGGCTGGACAACAGGTAATAGAGTATGAATTCTGTGTGAGAATGGGAGAATGGATGCTCAGCCAAACCCAGATGGTTTTGTTAATGTTTTGTTTTGCTTTCAAGTCAAGGGACTTCTGCTCAAGGTGGAAGCCCAAGGAAATGCTGGAGGTTCATACTTCGAATCCCCAAATATGCATGTATCATACAAAATATAACAAAGAACATTTATTTGTTGCTGGTTCTGTTTTTTGCAGTGCTGGGGGTAGAGCCCAAGGTTTCACCCATGCTGGGCAAGTGACAGAGAAGATTAGCACAACCCCTGCACAAGGGTGACACAATGCCAATTTGTGAAGCATTTCATATTTTTTTGCTGGGCATGGTGGCACATGCCTTTAATCCCAGCACTCAGGAGGCAGAGACAGGCAGATCTATGTGAGATGGAAACCACCCTGGTCCACATACCAAGTTCCAGGCCAGGTGGGGCTATAGGGAGACCCTGTTTTAAAACAAACAAACAAAATAATAATAAATAATAATAATGCAGAATCTTCTTGGTGCCAGAAATAAAGCTATCAAAGCTACCATAGTGGGTCAGCAGGGAAATGTGGTCAAGCAGCCCGCACAGATTGCAGGAATCCTAGACTGGTATTTGAACATCCACCTGGGGACAGAGGTCAAGGAAGAGGCCCCCAGAATAACAAGGGCTGAAACAGAGCTTCCTACCCAAAACTGAGAACTAAAACCCAACTGCCTCTCTTCTGGGCACAGACAATGGAGCCCTGGCATATGACATAGAAGTAAAAAGTCATTGTGTTGGCTAAGCAGTCTCTCAGTTTGTGGTGTTGAGTAGCACATACAAGGCTCTAGGTTCCGTTCCTAGCACCACATAAACCAGGCATGGTAGCACACATCTGTAATCCCAGCACTTGGGATATAGAAGCAGGAAGATCAAAAATTCAAGGTCATCATAGAGTTGAAAACCAGTGAACACAAGAATTTGTCCCCCAAAAAGTTCTAGCTGGTCTCATAGAGAGCTTTGAAATATCTGTGTAAGAAAGACTAGGTTTCAGGGGGCCAGAGGGTAAGCTCAGTGGTTAAGAGCCCTGGCAGCTCTTGCAGAAGACCCGGGTTTGATTCTTAACACCCACATGGCAGCTAACAACTGTCCATAACTCTAGTTCCAGGGAATTGATGCCCTCTTCTGATCTCCAAGGGCATTTCATGACTGACGCAGGTGCACTTACATACATGCAGGCAATACCTTCATACATATAAAATGATAAAATATTTTTATAAAGGAAGACTAGGTTTCCAATCATAGTCTGAGTTTCAGAAGGTCACTGGAGCTGTGGGCAATGATGGCAGGGAGAACAGGACCAACAGAAGACATCAGGAATCAGTGGCCAATGCCACCTCATGATTTAGATGTCATGGAGAGTGCCCATAATGGTTTCAGGGGCTGAACATCTTTGCCCTGAAAGGCTTTGCAGTCATGGTTTATATGAGGACAGAGCTCAACTGACACCAGGTGATAAGACAGAGTAACTATGTGGGTCCAACTTCTAGAGAATGACATTCAGCTGTGTGGTGCTAGCTGTGTGATGGCAGATGCGTTAGCCTCTCTGATGCTCACTCTCCTTTGTCCAGTATTATATCAGGAGGGAGGGGGCTGTGATAAAACTCAGTGGTACAGCACTTGCCTAACAATCTCCAGCACCACAAAGTAAATGAACAAACAACTAGAAGAGAGAATGTCAAGACTGAATATGGGCAGTGAACCTGATTGCATGGCCTCACCACTTCATAACTACACTGGCATATTATTTAACTTCTCTGCCTGCCTCAATCTCTCCATCCATTTGTTGGTCATAATAGTTTACTTATAGAGGGTTTTGTGACGATAATATGAGTTAATATATGTAATCTGATAATAAAGGGAAAATTCAAACTTTTTCTCCTATACTCTCTCTCAGCAAAAATTAACAGAGAAGACTTGTATGACCCCCAAAAGGTGTGAAGATTTCTTCCCACCAGCAAGTCACTAATTCTTCAGGAAACCCCAGATGGCATCCTCTAATCTAGCTGAGTACTGACACTGTCTACCCAGAGAGATCAGACCCACAGGATGAGGGCATCAGTCCCCAAGGTTGGCCCTCTCTGCAGGCCCCAGATTCTTCTACATGTGCTGTTTTGTTTTGAGACAGGGTCTTGCTATGCAGAACCTCTTGGCCTTGAACTCTCCATCCTCCTGCTTACCCTTCAAAGTGTTGGGACTGTAGGCACTGGACCACACCTGGTGACTACCTATGCTTTTGACTGACTGGATATAAATCAAGGTTCCCATAAGCCTCTTCATGGGTTCAATTCACTTGCTAGAGCTAACTCAAAGAATTCAGGTAAACACATTTGCTGGTTTATTACAAAGGATACAGATGAAGAGCAAGGAACAGGGAAAGCATCCACACCCTCTGGGGGCTACCTTCCTCCCAGAGCCTCCACGTATTCAGCAAACCTGTCTTCACAATTCTTTTGTAGCCCAGGCTAGCCTGGAGCTTATGATCCTCCTGCTTCATCTTTCTAGATTTCTACACATCCATGATTGATTACCTCACTGACCATCAACTTAACCTTCAGCTGCTCTTCTCTCCTTGGGAGGCTGGATAGGCTAAATTCCCAACCCTCTAACCCTACCTGGTCTTTTCAGTGACCAATCTCACCCTGAAGCTACTATGTAGGTGTTGCCAACCATCAGTCAACTTATTCATTCACACACACAGAAAATCACTTCAGAGACGCTAAAGATTCTAAGAATTACATGTCATGAAATAAGGAGAATCAAATATATAATTCACAGGACTTTGCTAGCTAGGTAGTACAGTATGTGTTTAACATGTATGAAGCCCTGGTTTTGATCCCCAGTGCCATTCAACTGTAGTTCCAACTATTCATGAGGTTGAAGCAGGGGAATCACTTGAGCCCATAAGTTTAAGACCTCATCGCAAAAACTCAGTGCCACACATAAATGTACTTTGATAAATCCTGGCACTCAAGAAACTCGTGATGTTATTGTAAGGATGAAGACAGTTCACATATGTTAAAGTTTAGAATATAGTACTCAATAAAAGTATTTATTCTTAGTGATGCTAGATGATGCTTTCTAACTAGACTGCCAATTCCAGAACTGTCTTCTTCATGGGACACCAGCTTATCACTGCTGGATGAATATAGTTGCATCACTGGATGCTGGGAAGATGGCTTCAGGGCTACTATATCCTAAGCACTAACAGCTATGCACTATTTTCATCCTTACAATAACATCACAAGCTTCTTGAGTGCCAGGAATTATCAAAATATATTTATTTATGGCACTGAGTTTTTGAGATGAGGTCTTGCTATGTGTCTAGCTTGGTCTTAAACTTGTAGGCTCAAGTGACCCCCTTGCTTCAGTCTCATGAATGACTGGAACTACAGTTGAATGGCACCCTGTCCTTTTTTCCTTGGTAATGGGGGCCAAGGTGATAGAGAGGAAACAGCTGGGTGTATATAATTGAGGGGAAGTGGTGAAGGCCAGATCATAGGAGTGACAGGGCCATGCTGTATCCGGAATGCAGCCCTCTTTCCTCTGGAGGATTCAAGAGTGTACCCAACCTCACCTGTCCTTCCTCTCACACACAAGGGCACTGCTTCAGAGGACTGGAGGAGCTCGTTGAGTTTATTTGATGGAAAGCAAAAGGGGTAGAAAGGAAGTTTTATTTACATACGCATATACACATACACATACATCCTAGGCAAGGTTGATCCAAAGACTGATACCATCTGCTTGGGATCTCCAGATTTCAAAGTCAGATGTGGTTCTTGGGGCCTGAGGAAGCCCAGTCTATGAATAAGAAACAAGGATAGGGAGGAGTCTAGGCCTCACACACCAGGCCCTGGGAACCTCTCCTCTTTCTCTCCCCATAAGACAGCACTCCACTGCCATCCTTGCTTATCTCCTTTTCTAGGGCCAGTGTCCAGCTCACCTGGGGGTCATCTGGTACTCCAAGCTCCCATGTGGTCTCCTCCTCCCCATGCCAGTTCTGGCTCATCAGACTTATCCATGTTTTCATAAGAGTCTGCATCTGGATAGGACCAGGAAAAAGGAAAGCATCAGTAGGGCTGGAAGGGGAAAGCGGTCCAGAGGAAACTGGGAACAGGGACAGAAGCACGCACCTTCCTCATGACTGGGACCAGACCGAAGCGAGCGGAGCTGAGGGGCTGCATACAGGATCCCTCTCATATCCTCATAGGACTGGGACCCTGCTTAGACGGGGGTGGAAAATTGGAGATCCAGGAGCCCTACTGGGGCTTGGAGAAGGGAAGTGCCACCTACCACAAGGAGGGAGTCAGGCAAGGGAAGGTGGAGGCCCCCCATGTTGTACTAGGAATGATTTTCTCAGCATCAGGTCTATGCTTAGTTGTAGGATCAGGGTCAGGTAGGCTGAATTATTAAATTATGGCCACTGTCAGAGGAAGGGTCAAGAACAGATGGGAGGAGTCAAAGTTAGGGTCATGAGGAAATTGTACAGACAATTGAAGACTGTATTGGACTAGAGTGAGGCAGAGGTCAAACAGCAGGGAATACATTAGGTTCAATGTTTTGGTTGATGGGTGGGTGGGTTTTTTGTGTTTTGGTTTGGTTTTGGGGGGTTTTGTTTGGTTTGGTTTGGGTTGGGGTTTTTTTTTTGCTTTTGTTTTGCTTTGCTTTGTTTTTATTACAAGGTCCTCATTAGCCTAGGCTGGCCTGGAGTTTACTATGTAGCCCAGGCCATCGGCCTACCAAGTGTTCTAGGCATTAAGCACAATTTCAAGCACATTTGGTTCAATGTTGATGGTCAAGGTTGAACCAAATGTTCTTGAAATTGTGTTTAATACCTGGAACACTTGGCAGGCCAATGGCCTGGGCTACATAGTAAATGAGATGGTATAAATACTACGGGATCAGGATAGGGATGGGTTCAGCATTGAGGGCAGAGTTAGGAATCAAGTCTAACATCAAGGGTGGGCTTGGCATCAGAGGCTGGCTTGTTGTCAGAATTGCTACCCTAAGCATTCACCAAGTGAAGTTGCTTCTGGGCTTGGGTCCCACGCAGATCCATGGGGGCTCAGAAAGTCTGTAAAAAGAAAGGAGTCACTTTTTCTCCAGGTGGCCAGTCTTTTCCTAGGCATGTGACCATACACACAAACACACACACACACACACACACACACACACACACACACATACACACCCATTGTCCTGCCGCCTGGCTGGACTAGCTCTTCATCTGCGTTTTCGTAAGATTCAGCTGTGGCAGAAGAGAGAGAGCTCCTGGGTCACTCGGGTGCGCTTGGAGTCTGGCAGCACCAGGCATCCTCTCATGACCACCAGGCCCCTCAAGGACCCCATATTACCATTGGAGAAGGAGTCTTCCTCCTCTGGACCTAAAGGTGCATCTTCGGGGTTCTCATAGCCGCTGCCATCTGGTAGAGAAGGAGGGGCATCCAGCGAGGGTCCACAGTCCGTAGGTGGAGAGGTGGAGATGACCAGGGAAGTGGAGACTTACCTCCGGAGAGCTGGTCCTGCCCAATGCTGGAGTCGTTCTCATAGAACTCGGAGGCCTCCTCGCTGTCTGGCTCCTCGTAGGCCTCTCCTTCTTCTTCTAGCCCTGGGTTTGGGACAAGAGTGGAGTGACCTCCCTCCTCATCCAGCCCGGGTCTGCCAATCACACCACAGGCCTCTCCAACGCCCTCCAAGTGAGAAACCTCCCCTGATCCAACCTGCTTCGTGGCTCTGGGACCCCAGGGATCCAGCCTCCTGGATGTCAATGTGTGGGTTTCCATAGGATGGAGCAGCACTCCCTAGGCCTGCAGCCCAACGCTGAGCGCGTGCTGGAAAGAGCAGTGTCTTAAGAGGGTGGCAGGGGACAGGACACCTTAGGTTCTGCAGAGGCCAGTGTGCCTAGGTAAGCGGCCCTGAACCATGGGGACAGGATCTGAATCTGTCAAGTCCTGGAACAAGGCTCTGCTCTAAAGCTGTAGACTCCACCCTTGGGAAGGTTTGGCGCTCTGGAGACTGTAGGAATGAGGACAGTGGAGGTGGGAGGTATGGGCTGGAGGGGTGAATATGCTGGAAGGTCTCAGGTGCCCCTCACCAGTGCCAGAGGTGGGTGTGGGAAGGGAGAGCACATTCCCATACTGGTTCTGGGTCCCGTTTCCTGGGGGAGGTGTCACTTTGAAGAATCTGGAGGGAGAAGGGGAGGTGCACTGTGAGGCTAGATCTGGAAGGGATTCAGGGACTGGATTCAGTTGGCTCCCTCAATGGTTATGTATGGACAGCCTACAGAAGAGTTTGGTACCATTCTAAGGAGCTCTTCCCAAAGAAGGTGTTTTTTGGAACTGGACTTTGAACTTGGGCAGTATTAGAGCTGGTGCAAAGGCCCATGGTACAGAGGAAACAGTGGAAAGCCTGTGGTGAAGGTGACTTGATGGTGCCCTTGCTAAATTACCTTCTGGCAGGGTCCGTCATTCGCTTTCTTTTCTTCCTTAGGATCAGGGCTGGTGGGATTTAAAGACAGCCATCAGAGGAGGGGCTGCCTGGCAGGGTGAGGAGTTGAGGGACACAGGGGAGGTCAGTTGGATCAATAGATGGCTATTCCAATTCTAGGGATCCTGGGAAGTTTGAGAGTCATTAGAGGAGGAGTTGGGGACACGGTTGTGGGACAGGTAGGGACTAGATGTGAAGAGAGAAAACATGGTTGTCAGGTTGGCCAGTGTGGCCTTATCCTTCAGAAGATGAGGTAAAATTTGGAGACACTGGGGGGCATGACTTACCTCTTCGAAGACAGAGATAAGTCACTAGGGAACCCATACAGAAGATGAGATAAACTAACGTCACAACTGGGACCATCCATCTATTATCCTTCAACAGCCAGCGCCACACTGTTAGGGGGAAGGTGCTATGAGTCAGGGACCAAGGCTACATCTTACTTCCCACCCCAAGAACTAGAGGGACATACATCCCAGAGACCAGAGAAAGACAGATGTAAGTCCCAAGCTATAGGGACTGGAGAGCTGGCTCAGTGGTTGACAGCACTGGTTGCTCTTGCAGAGGACTGGGATTCAGTTCCCAGCACTATGTGGCAGCTTACAACTGTTGGTAACTCAAGTTCCAGGGGATCTATTGCCCTCTTTTGGTCTCTGTGGACAGTGCGTGCACATGGTACACTTACATACATGCACACACAACACTTATACATGTAAAATAAAAATAAAAAATTTTAAAGTCCTAAACTATGCGAAAGGCTCTTCTCCCTTCCTCTAAGGAGCTATTTATTAGCCCCAGGAGGACAAGGACAAGCCACAGAGCCTGGCACAGAGCATGCGACAGTATATTGAACAAACCATGTACAAAGCATGGAGATCATCCAAAATGATATGAGGATTAAGGGAGGCTTAATTCTGAAGTTAAGGATGATCATGGTCAAAGTGAAGGGCAAAGGTGAGTCTGCCAGGTTAGAGTTGGAAACCAACACATGCTGGAAGTTGAGGAAGAGTTTAAGAGCTGTGGTCAGATGGCATGGTATTTGAATTGCAGAGACAACATAAGCAGGACATTGTGACTGATTTGATGAATGGGGTGAAGAAAAAAGAATTCAGGGCTCCTATCTTGAGCAAATGTGTTCTTATAGATTCTTCTGGATGCTTCACTTACCCAGAGTCACCCAGAAGACTATGCCTGGGAAGGATGTTGAGTTTGACTTTATATATCAAGCCTCAGACGTCCATGGGACATCAAATGGCAGTTCCAAAAGACAGCTGGTTATGGTGTTGGGGTATGTAGCCTAGAATAGGTACCAAGGCATGGTAACCCAGGAGCCATGGGGGTCAAGAATGCCAAATGAGAAAGTGTGGATAGGAGTGAGTGGAAGACCAGGACTCCCAACAGGGAGGGGTTGGGGAAGAAGACTCCACTAAAGCTCACTGGAGAAGACCCAGAAAAACTGGTTTTTAGAAGCAAGGAAAGAGCTGGAGTTCAGTAGTAATTGAGTTTGGGCTAAAGCTTGAAGGTGGTCCTAGTGCCAGGCTTGCTTGGAACTTGAAGTCTTCCTGCCTCTGCTTCCCAAGTGCTAGGGTTACAGGTGTACACAACTAGGCCTAGTGGAGGAATCTCTCTCTCTCTCTTTCTCCCTCTCTCTCTCTCTCTCAAACACACACACCACACACACACACACACACACACACACACAAAGTGCTGGGTATGGAACCCAGGGCCTCATACACGCTAAGCACACACTCTACCACTTAGCCACATACCCAACCCTTTCACTTCTTCCAGTAGCTCCATACAGATGCCCCACAATGGAGAAAAACCCTACCTGGCTGCGCAATGACCTTCACATGTATCTTGGTGATCAGGCTGCCTCGGAGACAGTAATAGGTACCCGAATCTTGAGCTGTGGCCTGGGGCAGTGACAGAAGAGGCCCCAAAACCCACATCTTTCTGACTGGGAGCTCATCCTCAAGGTTCAGGCTCGGCAATGAAATTTTAGGCCTCGTGGGATGTACATAGTTCCAGGAGATGGGGCCTCTAGCCACTGGGACTGGGGGCACCCCACAGGACAGCCAGAGTGTGGAGCCAGGGGCCACAATGAGGTCTGCAGCAGGAAGCGACAAAGCAAGGAAAGTATAATCCATGGGGTCTTACCTCCCTAAACCCTCCAGTTCCCAGTACCATCTCTGTTCTTGGTCTCCTACTTCCCAGAATCTCTATAGCACAGTCCCCTTACCTTGTTTGATGCTCTGATTCAGGCTGACCCTTGGTGGGGCACATACAGGCTCTGTTCTCCACATCTTAGGACGGTCTTTGGCCCACACATATAGCTGGGACCTGGTATGGTGACCAGAAGATGGCCTGTGGCCCTCTGAGGACCTATTCTTCAGGCCACAGTCTAGGTCCCCTAAATCTGAAGCATTCCACCGGAAAAGCTCCCCTGGGAAGAGACCCGAAACCAGACATAGAACATGAGAGGGAGAGAGATACAGAGACCCAGAAAGGCAGAGACAAAGATGTAGAGAGAAGGAAACAAAGACAGAAGAGACAGACATGGGGCAGCTCAGAGCAGTCACCAAGTCACAGGTACCAGCTGCCTAGAACTAACTCCTTCCTCCTCAGCCCCTGTAGCCCACCTTCACCATGGGACTTCCTCTGTCCGTAATGAACCACCCTCTTCCCAACCAGCCTCCCAGCCCAGCCCTACCAGGCCCTCACCGCTGCCTTCCACAGTCACTGTCCAGGCAGGCTGCCAGGCGTCCTCAGAGGGGGACCTCTGCTGGCACAGGTAGAAGCCCCCCATCTGGTCTGAGACGTTGACAATGAGTAGCTGGATGCCCAGAGGCCCCACCAGCAGGCCCATGCCTGGGGATCCTAGGCTTAGGTCCAAGAAGGGTGTTGACTGGTTCCCCCGATACCAGGCCAGCTTCTCAGAGGGGTCAGCTGAGGAGTTCTGGAGGCATGGCAGCACAACATTGCCTCCCTCTGTGGGGGAAGAAAGGAGGGAGCCACAGCACCCTCTTCCCTCCTCATAAACCAAAGGACTCCAATAGTTCGGAGTACGGGAACCCCCAGAATCCTTCTGATCCTTCCCAGAATTTCACAAATAAGAAAATGGAGGCTCAGAGAACACAAGTTACTTAGCCCAGAACCCAGACTTCCAGCCCCAGTTCCTTCCCTTCTGCCCTTCAGACGAACATACCTTCTACCTCCACCAGTAGAGGTTTCTGGGACCTGACTCCTACCAGGGTAAGGAAAAGGAGGAAGAAGAGGAGAGGAGGTGGCATGGTAGCCAGGCTCCCCAGGGCACCCAGCTTCTGCGCAGCCGGCCGCGCAGGGGATGCTGGGGCAAGCAGGGGCCTGGTGGGCAATGAACCATGGGTGCCTGTGGGGGCGGTGGCAGTCCCCAGATAGAGGAAAAGGGTGGTCACGCCTTAGGCCCCCTTCTGCAAGCATCCCTCCAGATCCATAACAAGTACTCCCTCCCTGCCACAGTTTTGTTTTCTTCGAAGCACTTACCCCAAGTGAATGATCTAGTGTGTGGGTCTGCCATGTCTCTGTTACGTCCACTAGCATGGAAGCCCTGTGGGGCAGGGTAACATGTGCTTTGGTATACACTAGGCACCTGGTATGTATTTGTCAAATGAGAGAATTCAGACTTAATGCCTCTCTCCTTTCTCCTCACTCCTCCAGACCCCAGGCTCTGACTCCATTTTCCTTTGTACACATGACCTCCAATAAGCAAGCAGTCCACCTCCATACAACCACCCATCAGTGCTTTGGGGGCTGAAGACTTGAGTTCTAATCTCTCAGCTCCTCCTGGCTAAATTTCTCCTTCAAAGCCTCCTTTTCTTTCTCTATCATCTAAGGATAATATTAGTGCTTTACACTGAGACTGCTGGTCCAGGACTGTAATCCCAGCTACTTGACAAGATCATTCTTCAAGACCAGCTTGGACTACAGAGTGAGTTTAAGGACATCTTGGCTACTTAGTGATACCCTGTCTGAAAACAAACAAACAAAAAGCCCCCAAAACTGGGGATATAGTTCTGTGACAGAGCACTCACCTAGCATACACAAGGCCCTAGATTCATAATCCAGTAACACATACACACACACGCACGCACACACACACACACACGCACACACACACACACACGCACACACACACACACACGCACACACACACACACACACACACACACACACACACAAATAGCATGTTTCATTTCAGATTGGATTACAAAGCCAGACCTCATCTCAAAAAAGGAGTTGTGAGCTGTGTATGTAGTGTAACCCAATGGTAGAGCACTTGTCTAGTGTATGCAATACCCTGGGTTCAGTTCCTAGCACAAGAGGAAATATGTGAAATGTGTGTTTGTGTCCATCTGTCTGTCTGAGAGCTTGAGCTGTGCTTGCTGGTGTAAAGGCATGGGAAAGCTTCTTCATCTATAAGCTGGGGTAATAAAAGAACCTATGCTGGGAGGGGACTGAGCAGCCCTTTGGGAAGGCAAGAGCAATGTCACTCCTCTACAGTGGTCCTTAGAAATGACTAAAGATTGAGATTGCCCTCCTGTTTTTCCTCAGGAAGCCCTGCTTCAGTTATGGGAGAAACTCATTCAGAAATGGGAGGTGTTGTCTAAAGTCACACATGGAGTTGATGGTTCAGGGGGTGTATGTGTGTATGTGTGTGTGCCTTTCACTGCTGATAGCACTTAGAGGAAAGGCTAGGGGCCCAAGAGACCTGCTTTCTTAGCTGAGTCCCAGCCCTGTCTCACTGTGGCTTCCTGTTTGGCCCAGGCAAACCCCAGGGGACTCTACAGGTGGCAGGGTCCTCACTTCCCTTTGACAGGGTTGGGGGGCGGGGCAAGGAGGGGAGGGTGGGGCTTGGGGAATGGAGACAGTAGGAGCCAGATCCCTATTTGTCTTTCATTTAGCACTATCTCTCCAATCCCCTGCATTCGCTTCCCCAGCCAGCTCTTTTCAGAACATGGCAACCCCCTTCTTAAAACCCCATGAAACTTTCATCCATCTAAACCAAACTCCAGACCATGGTGGGAAGAAGTGATGCAACATTTACCATTAATCCCTTTGCTTCTCCTCTTCATTCATTATACACAACTTCCTGAGCATTTTCCCACCCATAGGGCCTTTGCACTTGCTGCTTTTCTACTTGGCTGGCTCCTTTCATCACTTAGCTCAAATGGTACTTCCTCAGAGGGGCCTTCCCAGAACCTCGGAGTGCATTTTCGAGCTCACATCCTTGTTCTATTTCCTCTCCAGCATTTACCCTAGTTTTAAATAGTATCTGGTCATCTTCCCATCTACCTCTTGAGCCAAAATGTTCACTCCTCATTTTCTTATGGTACTTGCAATTGAACCCAGGGCCTTAAGCATGCTGTGCAAGTGCTCTGAGCTAAGATCCCCAGCACTAGGGTACTCACTCTTAACAACAGACATCATCACTGTCCCTAGATACACTGTGGTTTAGTGCATGTTCAGTAAGTGTTTGTTGGCCAAAGGAAGAAAAGAAGCTGGAATAAAGAAAACCTTTCCTCGGGGTGGAGCAATAGCTTGCCTCATGAGCATGAAGACCTGAGTTCAATCCCCAGAATCCATGTAAAAAAGCCAGGCATGGGCAAAGAAGCCTCAACATTACATTTAAAGGGCTTGCCACACCAGTATGAGATCTGAGTTCAGTCCCCAGAATCCATGTAAAAAAGCCAGGCACGGGCAAAGATTGCCACACCAGTATGAGATCTGAGTTCAGTCCCCAAAAACTTTGTAAATGCCAGGTGGCCTGCCTATAAATCCAGCCTTAGAAGGCAGAGACGGGCATCCCCAGAACAGGCTGGTTAGCAAGACAGCTAGGTGGGCTTTGGGTTTGACTGAGAGACCCTGCCTTAATGAATAAGGTAGAAGAGTGATCCAGGATGATTCCTGACATCAACCTTGGGCCTCTACATACACAGGCACCCACATTTGTAAATGCCAGGTGGCCTGCCTATAAATCCAGCCTTAGAAGGCAGAGACGGGCATCCCCAGAACAGGCTGGTTAGCAAGACAGCTAGGTGGGCTTTGGGTTTGACTGAGAGACCCTGCCTTAATGAATAAGGTAGAAGAGTGATCCAGGATGATTCCTGACATCAACCTTGGGCCTCTACATACACAGGCACCCACACCGTGCACACACCACCGCTCCCACATATCTTTCCCACCCCTAACATTTTTTTTTTTTCCTTTTTTTTTTTTTTCCCTTTTTTTTTTTTTTTTTTTTTTTTTTTGGTGTTTTTGAGACAGGGTCTGCCTCTGCCTCCCAAGTGCTGGGATTAAAGATTAAAGGCATACACCACCATGCCCAGCAAATTTAAACTTTTCTTGCACATGCCCTGAATTGCCCAGGTTAACCCACTAATCCTTAAAAAAAAAGGGGGGGGGGCTGGAGAGATGCCTCAGTGGTTAAGAGCACTGACTGCTCTTGCAGAGGACCTGGGTTCGATTCCCAGCACCCACATGGTGGCTACAAACTATACTTAACTCCAGTTCCAGAGGAATCCAAAGCCTTCTTCTGACCCCCGCAGCATTGCACAACACAGGTGCATTCACATACATGCAGGCAATACACTCGTACACATAAAATATAAAAATAATAAACAAAATATTTTTAAAAACAGGGTCTCATGAAGCCCAGGCTGGCCTTAAAACTTGATATGTAGCTAAGAATGATTTTGAACTTCTAATCCTCCTGCCTTCATCTCTCAAGTGCTGGGATTATAGTCATAAGTTTTAATACCTGGTTTATATGGTGGCTGGGATCTAAACACAGGACTTTGTACATGCTAAGCAAGCACTCTACCAACTGAACTACATCCCCAGCCCAATGCTCAATATTTCTAAAACCAAATTCTCTTTTCATTTACCTTTCCTTCACAATCAGAACTAATTTGTCAGGTTCTAGCATAGGGCTCCTGTCCTGTAAGTTTTTCTTCCCCATCTATACTCCACATACCAAAAAGTTCCTTAGTTGGGGCTGAAGAGATGGCTCAGTGATTAAGAGGGCTTGCACTTTTGCAGAAGATGATGGGTTTGTTTGGTTTACAGGACCTACATCAGGTGGCTTTCAACTGCCTGTAACTCCAGTTCCAGAAGATCCAATGCCCTCTTCTGGCCTCCAAAGGCACTGTATCCATATGCTGCACTCTTTTTTTTTTTAAAGTTTATGGGCTGGGGTTTGGGGATTTAACTCAGTGGTAGAGCACTTGCCTAGTAAGTGCAAGGCCCTGGGTTTGGTCCTCAGCTCTGAAAAAAAAAAAAAAAAGTTGGGGCTGGAGAGATGGCCCAGCGGTTATGAACACTGATTGCTCTTGCAGAAGACCGGTTTGAATCCCAGCACCCAAATGGCGGCTAACAACTGTCCGTAACTCCAGTTCCAGGGGATCTGACAGCCCCTTCTGTACTCTGTGGGCATTGCACGATACAGGTGCACTTACCTACGTCCAGGCAATACACATAAAATAAAAACAATAAACAAAATATTTAAAAAAAATTATGGGCTGGAGAGATGGCTCAGTGGTTAAGAGCTTAAAATTTTTTTTAATTAAAATAAAAAACATTTTAAGCTGGGCATGGTGGTGCACGTCTTTAATCCCAGCACACAAGAGGCAGGCAGTGGCAGGTGGATCTCTGTGAGTTCAAGGCCTGCCTGGTCTACATAGTGAGTTCCAGGCCAGCTGGGGCTACAGGGAGACCCTGGCTCAAAAAAAAAATTATTTTTTAAGCTTCTATTACTGAATATAATGGTACAAGCCTATAATCTCAACAGCTCAGGAGGCTGAGGCAGGAGGATCATGAGTTCAAGTTAGTCTGGCAATGTAGCAAGACTTTGTCTCAACCCTCTCCACCCCAAATAGGATTAGCTGGGCATGGTAATGCATGCTTTTGTTCTCGGCACTGATCAGGAAGCAGAGGCAGGTAGATCATTGTGAGTTTGAGGCCAACCTGGTCTACATAGCAAATTCCAGGCCAGCCAATTTTACATAGTGAGACTCTGTCTCAAAAAAAAAGGGGGGGGGCGGTGCTGAAGAGATGGCTCAGAGGTTAAAAACACTTGCTACTCATGCAAAGGACCTGGGTTCCATTCTCAGCACCCACATGGCAGCGGACAGCTGTCTATACCTCCAGTTCCAGAGGACTCCATTGCCTTCTTCTGACCTCTGAGGGCATTGCATGACATGGGTG
Source organism: Nannospalax galili (assembly GCF_000622305.1). Classification (NCBI taxonomy): domain Eukaryota; kingdom Metazoa; phylum Chordata; class Mammalia; order Rodentia; family Spalacidae; genus Nannospalax; species Nannospalax galili. The sequence goes on along the minus strand of NW_008359996.1, from coordinate 2,436,310 downwards.
CACTTACACATGCACAGGCAATACACTCGTATACATAAAATAAAAATAATACATATTTTTTAAATTACATAAAAATAGGGCTAAGGGGGCTAGTTTAGTGGTAGGCCATGGGTTTCATCCACATCACCATTTTTTCCCATTTTACTCTATTCATTTCTAGCAGAATACTCAGCATGGGACACAGCAAATATTTGGCTCTATAAGAA
>NW_008359996.1:2432341-2435967 GCF_000622305.1 Nannospalax galili | reverse complement strand
TTTTTTGCCTTTTTGCCTTTTTACACTTATTTTGAGAAGGGGGGACTCTATAACATGTGTGTGGAGGTCAGAGGACAATTTGTGAAAGTCAGTTCTCTCCTTCTACCATATGGGTCCCAGGGATCATTCAGGTCATTAGACTTGGCATTAAGCACCATTACCCATTAAGCCATCTGAATGGCTCAAGAAATTGTTGAAGCTGTAGTGACATCATGATGCTGCCCTGCCCCCATCATTGAGAGAATCAAGGTGCCAACAGTCTAATATGATCACAATGGGTCCCCTTCTGGAGCCTTCCCCCAACCTCAAAAGCCATCATCTGTCAAAACAGACACTGGAATTTCTTAAAAGTCAGTGGTCCCTAATAGTGGAGTATTCTACATGAGCCTCGTTTCCTAGAAGGCTTATTAGTCATGTCAGTCCTTCAACTACTCAAGTCTTCAACGGCTCCAGAACCTACAGACCTACATTCCTAAACCTGGTAGCTACCAGTCAGGCTTTCCTCAAGCCAACTGGAACACCATTTCAAGTCATCATTTTGACCTTCTAGAAAATCCTGCCACATCCACATGAGTTTCCTTTGTTTTAAGATAGGATCTCATGAGGTCCACGTTGTCCTCAAACTTGCTATGCAGATGAGGATGACCTTTGAACTTCTGATCCTCTCCTCTCTACCTCCCAAATGCTAGACTTAATTCTTCATTACTGTTGTTTTGGGTTTAGGTTGTTTTGTTAGTGATGGTGATTTTTGCTTTTTGGGACAGGGTCTTGTCTGGCTTGATCTAGAACTTACTAGGTAGCCCAGCAGTCGAACTTCAAAATACAGCAATCCTCCTGCCTCAGTATCCCAAGTGTTTAGATAGGACTAAGACAACAGAGCTTACCTTGTTTTTTTTTTGTGTGTGCGTTTTGTTTTGTTTTGAGATAGGCTGGTTGCAAACCCCCTATGTAGTCAAAGATGACTTTGTACTCCTGATTCTCCTGCTTCCACCTTCCAAATGCTAGGATTACAGGTATCAGCCACGAAGCTTGGCTTTGTTTTCATTTATTTGTTTATTTTTTGTTTGTTTGGAGATAGGGTCCTGTTATGTAGCTCAGGCTGGCCCAGATTTTCTAATTCTCATGCCTCAACTTCTCAAGTGGGATCATATACGTGTGTACCAATACTTCTGCTGGCATATTTGCTTACATCTGGGCATGGTGGTATATGCCTTTAATCCCAGCTCAGGAGACAGAGGCAGGCAGATTTCTGAGATCAAAGCTAGCCTAGTCTACATAGTGAGTTCCAGGCCAGCTGGGGCTACAGGGAGACCCAGACTCAAAAACACAAAATTAAAAAAAAGAAAAGCTGGGCGTGGTGGCGCACGCCTTTAATCCCAGCACTTGGGAGGCAGAAGCAGGCAGATCTCTGTGAGTTCAAGGACAGCCTGGTCTACATAGTGAGTTCCAGGTCAGCTGGGGCTACAGGGAGACCCTGTCTCAAAAAGACCAAAAAGAAAAAAAAAAAAGAAAGGAAAAAAAGGAGGGTTGGCTGGAAAGTGGACTCAGCAGATAGGAGCACTGGCTGCTCTTGCAGAGGACCTGAGTTTAGTTCCCAGAACCCACATGAGGCTAATAACCTTCCTTAATTCCAGTTCCAGGGGATCCAATGCCTTCTTCTTACCTCCACAGGGCATTGCAGGCACCCATGCACTTATATACCTACAGGCAAAACAGACCCATAAAAATTAAAACAGGGGGGGGGCTGGAGAGATGGCTTAGCAGTTAAGAACACTGGTTGTTCTTGCAGAAGACCGGAGTTCAAATCCCAGCACCCACATGGCAGCTAACAACTGTCCGTAATGTTCCAGGGGATCCGACGGCCTCTTCTGTCCTCCACAAGCGTTGCACGACACAGGTGCACTTACCTACATGCAGGCAATACATTCACACACATAAAATTAAAAAAAAATAATAAAATATTAAAAAAAAAAAATTAAAACAGGGCTGGAGAGATGGCTCAGTGGTTAAGAACACTGGCTGTTCTTGCAGAAGACCTAGGTTCGAATCCCAGCACCCACATGGCAGCTAACAACTGTCCATAACTCCAGTTCCAGAGGGATCCGACAGCCTCTTCTGTCCTCCGCGGACATTGCACGACACAGGTGTGCTTACCTACATGCAGGCAATACACACATACACATAAAATTTTTTAATTAAAAAAAATTAAAACAAAATGTAGTGTGCGTGTGTGTTCTATATCCACTCAGCTTGAAGGGGAACTCCCAGAATACACCTGTCTCTACTTCCAAATGCTGGGTTACAGGCACCATCAACTTTTACATGGCTGCCAGAGTTGTGAATTTAAGTCCTCTTGTTTTCCCAAGTTCTCTTACCCACTGAACCATCTCCCCAACCCCTCATGTTTGCCTTTGTTAGAAACTGTCATAGCCTTTCCCCTGGGGTGACTGTACATTCCCATCAGCTGTACACAAGAAACCATTTCTCCACAGCCTCAGCAGCATTTGGTGGTATCTTTTATTCTGAGAGGCCTGTAGTGGTATCTCTGTGGCTCTAATTCGCATTTCTGTACAAATGAGAATATTTGCTACCAATAACGGTCTGTCTTTCACCCATTTTCAATCTGGACAACTAGGACGCTCTAAGCAGGGATAAGATTTGATGCATGCTTTACAAAGATCACTTCGGCTACTTTGAAAATTTACCAAAGGGGGAGGAGTCCACCAGCACATTTCCGTGAGGGGGTATCTTGGCAGTTCAGAAAAGAAGGGCACTGGGCCTGGGTGTTATCGCTTGAGAATAAAGACGCACATTCTGCCAAAGAATATAGGCAGGAGAATATACAGGACTTCTAAGGAGGTCACAAAGAATCATATTTCCAGGTTCAAGAAGCGTCCTTTACAGAGAAAACCGGTTTGGGGGCAGAACAGAGGCTCTGGAGCTGTTTGAATTGCTTGTCACCGTTCAAAGCGAGAGGTCATACATAATTAGAGCTTGACCCAGACCCAGGCAGAAAGGAAAGATTTACCGCTTGGGGGAGGGGGGATTAGCAGGAAGCCGCATCAAAATGGGGGTGGAGACGGGGAAGTTTCGCACTTCTACCACAGACCTCGCGGTGACCCAATGAAGCGGACCCAGCCCTGGCCCCGGGAGCGCCAGGGCGGAGGTGCAGGGAGGGCCTGGCCGCCATTGGCGGTAACTCAAGCCAGGTGCAAGGAGGGCTTTGCGCCGAGGGGACGAGGCCGGTGTCCGAGGACTGAAGCAGAGCCCGAGGACTCGCACCCCGGCCTCTCCCGAGCTTCCGGGCCGCGCGTCCTCCGGGACGGGGAGTGGACTCCGTGCCTGAGCGGCTCCATCCGCGGCGAGACTTCGCATTCCCCACCCCCACCTCCCGCAGCCGCCTGGGACAAGGCTCCGATCCGGAAACAGCCGAGCGGATCCGGAAACAGCCGAGCGGACCCGGAAGCGAGGAGTGCAGTCACCAGGGAGTGCGGGAATTCGCCGTTTGCGCTGAAGCGATGGCGGCTGCTGCGCCAACAGCCCCAGGCGAGTACCAGCTGCAGCGGCGGCTGGGGGTCGGTGCGTGAGGCCTCAGTGCACGCGGGGCCTGGGGGGCGGGGGCGGGG
>NW_008359996.1:2408909-2432129 GCF_000622305.1 Nannospalax galili | reverse complement strand
AGAGCGCGCTGGGCAGTGGAGGGGCGGGGCCGTTGGAAGGGAGGGTGGTGTTAGAAGAAAGGGGATTGGACGAATTGGGCTATGCTCGCTACCTGGGGCCGCGCGGGTGGGAAGGAGGCCGGGAAGGGGCAGGGCCTGGTGGGTGGGATGGGGCCCCGCGCGGGTAGGACCGAGATGTTCGATCCGTGGCGGAGCCGGTGGGCCTGTGGTGTTAGAGTCCAGCGAAGGATGGGAAGAAAAGTTTATCTTTGCCCCCCACAGCGCTGGACCACCAGCCCCAAGAGGGGAGAAAGTTTGAAGCCGACTCAGGTGAGCTCGGCCGGCTTCGTGCTGAACTGGCCGGCGCACTGGCAGAAATGGAAACCATGAAGGCTGTGGCGGAGGTAAGCGAGAGTACCAAGGCCGAGGCAGTGGCTGCAGTGCGGCGGCAGTGCCAAGAGGAGGTGGCTTCCCTGCAAGCCATCCTGAAAGGTGAGGTGGCCACCCCCAGACCCTCCTTCAGTCCATAAGGGAGTGCAGTATTGAGCGCAGCAAGGCTGCTCAGCAGAGAAGCCTATGGCTCAGTGTTTGGGAAACCTCTTCCCACTTTGCAGAGATACCACATGTGATGTCAGCAGCTCTGTCAGTCACACCTAAGTGTTGCTCTCATCCTCTACCCGTTCCCTCACTCTTGTCATTTCTTGTCTCTCACTGGTGACAAATCAACCCTGAATATGAGCCAGAAACTGGTTCCCTGAACCAGTCTGGGTGTCTGGGCTATGAACTCAGCCTAGTCTCTCTGGTTTCCTTCCTTCCCAGGCACTCCCAACAGCACCCTCTACAAATACAGGCATCTCCTTCCTTCCCTTCCTCCTCCTCATGGTCTCTTGTGCTTAATAGGCACCAATTTCCCTGATCCCTACTCCTCAAACTTATTTTGCTATTTTCTGGCCCTCTCCTCTAGGCAGAGGCCAGAGTCTCTTAAAGGACATCAGTTCTGCCCCTACCCTGTGCCCTTACTGTAGTTTATTATGGTCAGCGCTCTTGAACTTTTGCTGCCATCTCGGAGATCTCCCTCTGTGGTCTGGTCTCGACACTGGCTTCTAGAGTAAACTACCTAAAGTTTCCATCTCACCATGCTGGGCATGCAGCTGTAACCCCAGCTCTAGGGGTCATAGGTTAGCAGGTCTTGGGAACTTGGTGGCCAGCCATTCTAGCCAAAATGGAATGTTCCAGATTCAGTTAAGAGATTTTGCCTCAAAAAATGAGGTAGAGGGCAGGAGAGATGGCTCAGCAGTTAAGAGCACTGACTGCTCTTGCAGAGGACCCAGGTTTGATTCCCAGCACCCACATGGCTGCTAATAACAGTCTGTAACTCCAGTTCCAGGGGATCCCATGCCTTCTAACCTCCTTGAGCATTGTGTGACACAGGTGCAACTCACACACATGCAGGCAATACTCATACACATAAAATAAAAATAATAAAAATAGGAGCTGGAGAGATGGCTCAGCAGTTAAGAGCACTGACTGCTCTTGCAGAGGACCCGGGTTCAGTTCCCAGCACCCACATGGCAGCTATGAACCCTCCTTAACTCCAGTTCCAGGGGAATCTGAAGCCCTCTTCTGACCTCTGTGACATTGCACAACATGGGTGCACTCACATACATGCAGGCAATACACTCATACACATAAAAGTAATAAAATATTTAAATAAAAAAATAAAAATAAATAAAAATAAGGTAGAGACCAACTAAGGAAGACACCCAGTGTCACTGCTGACCCTCACATACATGGTCTACAAATGTACATGCATACACAATAAAGGGGGCTAGAGAGATGGCTCAACAGTTAAGAGCACTGGCTGCTCTTGCAGAGGATCCAGATTCAGTTCCCAGCACCCACATGGCTAACAACCATCTGTAACCCCAGTTCTAGAGGATCCGACACCCTCTTCTGGCCTCCTTGGATATTACACAACATGGGTGCACTTACATACATGGAGGCAACAACACTCATACACATAAAAATAATAGAACAGGCCAGTTATGGTGGCGCACGCCTTTAATACCAGTACTTGGGAGACAGAGGCAGGTGGATCTCTCTAGGCCAGCCTGGTCTACCTAGTGAGTTCCAGGCCAGCTGGGGCTACAGGGCTACTTACCATATGCCAGACACAACTAAATGCTCTATTAAGTAATGTTTGTTTGGTTTTGATTTTTTGAGGTAGGTCTTTGTGTGTGTGTGTGTGTGTGTGTGTGTGTGTGTGTGTTTGTGTTATTTTTGAGACTAGGCTGGCCTGGAACTCACAGAGATCTGCCTGCCTCTGCCTCCCGAGTGCTGGTTTTAAAAGCATGCGCTACCACGCCTGGCATGAAATAAGGTCTGTTTATGTGTGTGTGTGATGGGGGGGCATATATGCCTTGGTGCACATATGGAGGACAACTTTGATGAGTCAGTTCTCTCTACCTTTTGTTTTTATTTTTTGTTTGCTTGTTTTGAGACAGGGTCTTCCTGTAGCCTCAATTGGCCTGGAGCTCCATATGTAGAGCAGGCTGACTTTGATCTCCCAGAGATTCACCTGCCTCTCGAGTGTTGTGATTAAAGGCGTGTGCTACTGTGCCTTGCCGTCTCTTACTACTTTATATGGGTTCCAGAGATTGAACTCAGGTCACCAGGCTTGTGTGCCAAGCACCTTTACCCACTGAACCATCTCACTAGCACAGCCTTAAACTTCTGATCCTCTACCTCCAAGTGGTGGGATTACAGGTATGCACCACCAAACCTAGTTTTACACAATACTAGGAATGGAACCCAGGGCTTTGTGCATACTAGGTAAGCACCCTACCAGCAGAGCTACATCCTAAGCCCTGTTTTGGTTTTCTTTTCTGACAGTGTCTCACACTGTAGCCCAGGCTAACTTGGAACTCCTTTTGTAGTCCAGGATGAACTTGACTCAAGGCAGCCCTCCTACCTCAGCCTCCCAAGTACTAGCATTAGCAGTGTGAGCCACCATGCTTGGCTGTATCTAGTCTTCATAACAGATTCATTGAGGTAGGAACTGCCATTCTCTTTCTCATTTTTCAGAGGAAGTACAGAGCCCAGACAGGTTAAATAACTTGCTCAATGTCATATAGCTACAAAGCAGCAGATCTGAACCCAACCAGTCCAGCAACTTTTGCATATAATTTTAGCAAATGTTAAGATAACGGGCTAGGACCAGTTAAGATGGCTTAGTGGGTAAAGATGCTTGCCACCAAGTCTGATGACCTTTGTTCAGTCCCTGGAATCTACATGGTAGAAGGAAAGAGTCAACTCCCTCAAGTTGTCCTCTGACCTCCACATGCAAGACATGCCACATGCACCTACACCCTAAAGTACACATATACACACAAAATTAATTAAAAACATATTTTATTACATTTGTATGTGTGTGCACATATGTGCCACAGTGTGCATATGAAGGTCAAAGGACAACTTGTGGAAGTTGATTCTCTTCATTTGTCATGTGGGTTCCAGAGATCAAACGCAGATCGTCAGACTTTGTGGCAAGCACCCTTACACACTGAGCCATCTTGCTGGCCCATAAAGAATAAATTTAGAAATAAATAAATAGGGCTAGAGAGATGGCTCAGCAGTTCTTGCAGTTCTTCCAGAGGACTTGTGTTCAATTCCCAGCACCCACATAAAAGGTAACAACTGTTTGTAACTCCAGTTTCATGGGCTCCAACATCCTCTTCTGGCTTTTGCTGGCATTGCACACCATGTGGTGCAATTACATACATGCTGGCAAAGGTACTCAATTTTTCTTTTTTGTTCTTGCCTTTTTTTTCAAACGCCGGAAGCCTGCTCAGGTCCGGCTTAGCCAGGGCTGGCACGGGTGGGCTGGACCTTTTTTTTGAAACAGGGTCTCCCAGTAGCCCCAGCTGACCTAGAACTGACTATGTAGACCAGGCTTGCCTTGAACTCAGAGATCCACCTGCTTCTGCCTCCTGAGTGCTGAGATTAAAGGAGTGTACCACCACACCTGGCTAAAAGTACTCAATTTTTTAAGAAGATAACAAATTAATTAAACACCAGCCAGGCATAGTGGTGCATGCTATAATCCCAGCACTTGGGAGGTAGAATCTGGAAGATCTCAAGTTCCAGATCTGTTTTGAAAAAAACAAAATAAAAGTAAGTAAATACCTGTGTAAATACACAGTGTTCATTTCTAACCAACCTCACTTCTACCTGCCACTAATCCATAGCTTATTTTCCATGTCTCTTTAAAGCTTTAAGATCCATGTGTTATCACCCTCTCCACCCTTCCTGGCATCCCTTGAGCACCCTTTTTTTTGGCTTTTATGAGGTGCCAACATGCCCAGATAGACCAGCCACTTTCCCACCTTGAGCCTGTCTATGCATGCTGGTCCTATTCTTTCTGTCCTCTTCATCTCATGCCAGCGCCCCCTCCTGGCCAGGCCTATACAATGTGGTTCCTTCTCTGGGGCCCATACCTAGGGAGTAGAGAGTGGTCCCATCTGTTGTCATGGTACTTTCACTGGACTGTGAGCTCCTGGCTCTGTGTCTGATTTATAGAGCCTGTTATCAAATATTGATTATTCCAGGCATATATTAATAGGAATAAGTATCAGGTCTTCAGCATTCATTACATGAATACTGGACAGGTTGTGATTCTGCAGATCAGGTTCTTCCAGTTTTTCTTTTTTATGTTTGTACATCTGTGTGTGTGTGTGTGTACATGCATGTGTGAACAGGTGTGCATGCATTTGTGCACTTGCATGTGGAGGCCAGAGGTCAACATCAAGTGTCTTCCTCAGTCACTCTGTACCTTATTTTTTGAGTCAGGGTCTCTTACTGAACTTGGAGCTCCCTGACTCAGCCAGACTGGCAGGCCCAGGGATCCTCCTGTCTTTGCCTCCTCAGCGCTGGGATTATAGGCACACACTCTTGTGCCTGGGTTTTGTGTGGGTGCCTGGGATCTGAACTCAGGTCCTCATACTTGTATAGCAAGCACTTTACTAACTGAGCCATCACCTCAGCCCTACTTTTTTGGTATTTGTTTTGTTTTGTTTAAGACAGGGTCTTACTATGTAGCTTAAACTGAGTCAACCTTGTATTCCTCCTGTCTCAGTCTCCCAGTGCTGAGATTGCAGGCTTATACCTCCACAATTGATTCTTCAGTTGAACTGTTTGCCCCTGCAAGGGTCACATAGAAAAGTGACAACTGCCATTACAGAAGTTTCAGCCCATGCTGTGGTAAAGGTCTGCAATTTCTGCCACAGGATGTACAAGCATGACCTTGAACTGTACCTGATCATCTTAGTGGTCTAAATCCCTGATTATAAACTAAGTCCTCTTTTAGCCACAAAATCAAGTATAATATCACACTGTTCCAGAGACGGAAGTAAAGGTTTGTGGACCCTAAATACTACCCATCAGCCAGCTGTCGGTTATTTGGAAATTGTTGGTGATCATTCTGCCCAATTTGGCTGAGTCACACACAAGGTATCAATTAGCCAGAGCCACCATTCACTCTGACTTATGGACTGCACTTCATGATACTCAGTCTGTCCTTGGCTTCCACCATCCACAGGCTAGCCAGCATGATCTATTTCTGTGTCGAGTTACCTCCTGGTAACATGGCAGACTCATATTTGGTTGAAATTATATGGAATGAATAATAGGAAATAACGCTTTTACTTTCCTTTCACTGTGCATATCAGAACACAATCTCCTGCTAAGTGACATTTTTACCTTTTTTTTTTTTTTTTTTTCCCTTTCTGCTGTGCTGGGATAGAACCCAGGTCCTCATACTCTGCTGGTTTTAGTACAGATATCCAGGGACCAATTCTTCAGTTAGAATACGTTTGAACAGCACAACTGTCCATTTGGTCCCTATTATTTGCTGCTTCATCCTCACACTCCAGGGTCCATCCCAGTCCCTTTTGCCACTGAGGACACTAATGCACAGAGGTGCTGAGCTCTTGCCCAGGGCCATGCCTGCACAGCTTACCACCTTGACTGTTAAAGTTAACCACTTTGGAGAGGGCAAGCACCAAGCACCCACCCTTCCTGCCCACAGACTCCATCAGCAGCTACGAGACCCAGATTGCGGCCCTGAAGCAGGAGCAGCAGCAGCAGCAGCAGGACTGTGAGGAGAAGGAGCGAGAGCTGGGCCACCTCAAGCAGCTGCTGGCCCGGGCCCACCCCTTGGACTCCTTGGAGAAGCAGATGGAAAAGGTTGGGGGAGGATGGATGCCTTACCCCCTGGGATTTAGAAAGATACTGATGGTTGGTTTCCTATTGCCTATCATTGGACACAGTACTGACTCCAGGTAGACATGGAGTCACCCCATTGTTGAGTGCTTAGCAGGGTCCTTGCTTGTCCCTTGCTAGTAGTGACCAGATTTATTTACCTCTAGAAATAAGGTTAGTCCTGTGGGGGAAGGAAACTAACCCTTAAGGGGACCTCCTGTGCTAGGTACTGTGCTGAGTGCTCAACAGACCCAGTCCTGCTGGCCTGCCCCTGGGAGAGCGTGCTGCCAGACCTATTAAACAGATGGGTAAGGTGGGACTCGGAAAAGCTCCTGATTTTCCAGCTTCTACAAATAAAAAGTAGCAGGGTGGGATTTCAACTTCTCAGCAGTGGATTCCAATGGTTTTTTGTTTGTTTGTTTGTTTTTTGTCTTTTTGACACAGGGCCTCCCTGTAGTTCCAGCTGACCTGAACTCACTACGTAGACCAGGCTGGCCTTGAACTCACAAAGATCCACCTGCCTCTGCCTCCCAAGTGCTGGGACCAAAGGTGTGCGCCACCATGCCCAGCTGATTCCAATGATTTGATACTTGGCCCCTATGGCATATTGCTTCCTTTATTGTTTTCATCATCAATAATAACAGGAGGCTGAGCACTGTGGCAGGCACCTGTAGTCCCAGCTATTTGGGAGTCTGAAGCAGGAGGATAGGGTTCAAGACAGCTTGGATAACATAGTAAAACCCTGAATATATCAGTCTCTCTCTCTCCTCCCTGTCCCTGCCCCATCCCTGTCCCTGCCCCATCCCTGTCCCTGCCTCTGTCCCTGTCCCTGTCCCTGCCCCTCGCCCTGCCCCTGCCCTTGTCCCTATCCCTGTCCCTGCCCTGTCCCTCTCCCTGTCCCTGCCTCCACCCCTGTCCCTGTCCCTGTCCCTCTCCCTCTTCCTCTCCCTCTCCCTCTCTTTCTCTTTCTCATTGAGACGGGGTCTTGCTATATTGCCCAAGCTAACTTGCAGGAGTCCTCCTGCCTCAGTCTCTGGAGTACTAGGATTATAGGTGTGCGCTATCACACCCAGCTAATGATCTGGTCTCTTAAAAGAGTATGTGTGTGTGTGTGTGTGTGTAAATAGTAGCATGTGATGGTGCATACCTGTAATCTCAGCACTGGGAAGGCTGGGCAGGAGGATCATGAGTTTGAGGCTAGCCTGAGATACAGAGACCCCCATCTCTAAGACAATAAAAATAAATAATAGGAAGCATGTATTTCTAAATGTTTCATTTTCCAAGTAGTGTGCATTGTTACCTTATTTGATCCTCACAGTAGCACTGTAAGCTCGGTACTTAGGTAGAACCTGAGGAAATGAGATGGAGTAAGTTACCTCTGGTTGTGAAGACAAAAATCGAAACAGGAGCTTAGGACTGGGGATGTAGCTCAGCTGGTAGAGTGTTTGCCTGGTATGCACAAGGCTCTGGGTTCGATCCCAGCACTGCATAAAACCAGGCGTGGTGGCACATGCCTGTAATCCTGGTACTGTGGAGACAGCAGGATCAGAAGCTCAAGGTCATTCTCAGCTACATGGTGAGTTCAAGACCAGCTTGGGGTGTATGAAACCCTACATCAAAAATCAAAGTAAACAAATTGGACCCAAGATAGGAATCTTTGACTGACAGCTTTGCTCAGAGGTTGCTATTTGCATCTAGGCTTCAGTATTCACTTTGACCATAGGTAGTAGATTACCCCATGGTTCAGGATGACTGCTTGAGTGCCAAGCGTCACATCTGCACTCCAGCAAGCAAGAAAGAGGTATAAAGATAGGCACACTTTCCTTTAAGGAACTGTGCTGGAAATTCACACATGGCACAGGTATTTATATCTCATTGGCTAGAAACCCCTACTGTCCCATGGGGCTGTCACTGAGCAACTAAATTGTGTGATCATCTTTTAGCCCCAGGGAAGCTGAGAAGTGGATGTTACTGGAGAACTGACATGTGCCCAACCAAAAGTGAGATTTGATGATCTGAAAAGATGGATCTGCAGAGATTTTGGAGGAGTTAGAGGGGAGGGATGAGGGGGTTGGATTTGATGAAAGCACATTGAATACATGTATGAAGTTCTCAAAGAATAAATAGAAATATTTTTAAAAGATGGATGTCAGGGCAAAAATTAACAGTAAATGAATGGACAGGAGGAAGACAGTTATGACCTTGGCTCCTTTTCCTAGGTCCGCCCTGGGCCAAGTGGTAGAAACTCTCAGAACCCGAGTTCTGCTGTCTCAAATGAATGGGCAGTGCCCTCAGGGAGGGTAGAAGAGTCAGTGGGCTTCAGAAAGCCTTGAGTAGACCTGGGGGTCCAGTGATCAGGAGGGAGGGGACTGTTAGTATCCAGTACCCCATTTCTCCAGGCACACGAGGACTCAGAGAAGCTTCGAGAAATTGTGCTGCCCATGGAGCAGGAGATTGCTGAGTTGAAGGCAAAGCTGCTAAAGGCAGAGGAGCTGATCCAAGAAATCCAGGTGAGGGGCAGTCAGGGGTCCCAGCAAGGAAACGATGCCTGAGACTCTGGCTCACAGCTCTTTCCTGCACCTTTCCCTAGAGACGACCCCGGCTGGCCACTTCCCTGCATGGCTCCACAGAGTTGCTGCCACTGTCAAGGAACCCTTCACCCCCACTGGAGCCCCTGGAGGAGCCAAGTGGAGATGCAGGTCCAGCAGCCGAAGCCTTCGCCCACAACTGTGATGACAGTGCCTCTATCTCTTCCTTCTCCCTTGGTGGAGCAGGCAGCAGTGCTTCATTGCCCCGGGGCCGCCAAGGCCTAAGCCCTGAGCAAGAAGACACAGCCTCTCTCGTGTCCACAGGCACCCTTGTCCCTGAGGGCATCTACCTGCCCCCTCCTGGGTACCAGCTTGTCCCAGATACCCAATGGGAGCAGCTGCAGGTGGAGGTAAGTGGACTGGACTATGGCCTGTGGGCATCCCCTCCTCCCTGCATATGTAGGGGGCTGCACTAATGCTAAAATGGAGAGGCTGGCGGGAAGGGAAAAGTCCCTTCTCAGCAGAGGATGCACACAGATGTCATAGAAGGTAGTGTCATGGGGAAAAATGCATGTGCAAGGCCCTGGGTTTAATTCCTAGCAGAGAGGGGGAGGCGGGGAGGGGGAGAAATGTGACTGTACCAGAAGAGGGCAGCAGAGATGGTGAAAAGTAAGGTGGCTTTCTCTTTGGAGAAGCAGCAGGGCTTGCTCAGGGACCAACGGGGTGGTAAAGGGAAGATAGAATAGGCACCATCCCCTGCCTGCAGAGGTATAAGTCTGAAGTCTGGGTCTGGCAGGGGCAGCAGCTACAGAAAGACCTGGAAAGTGTCAGCCGTGAGCGGGATGAGCTTCAAGAGGGATTGAGACGGAGCAATGAAGACTGTGCCAAGCAGGTGGGTTCAGCCTCAGTTGAAGCCCCACAGAGCTCTGGCCCCTGCTGCCCCCTCAGCAGCCCTCTGACCTTACCCTCCTTCCACCACAGATGCAGGTGCTCCTGGCCCAGGTCGAGAACTCGGAGCAGCTGCTTCGAACCCTGCAGGGGACGGTGAGCCAGGCCCAGGAGCGTGTACAACTGCAGATGGTGAGTGCTGGCTTCAGGGTCAGGACTACTTGAGGCCCTAGAGGGTGTGTGGACAGTCAAGACATCTGTCCTTGCCTCTACACCTCCAGATGCTCTGGCCTTCTGGTGTTGGTACCAGGTGAGTAAAGCGTTTGGAGGCAGCCTGAGCATGCCTACAGCTGTGTGATCTTGAACTAACCCCACAACCTTAGAGTGTCTACCTCACCATCAGTAAAACTGAGCTAACAGAAATCAGAAGCACTGAAAGGAAATCAGAGCTCTACCAGGGCCAGAAGTGAGGCAGGAAGGTAGCCTGGCAAACGAGGGGCCAGTAGAAGGGGACTGCTGTTCTTAGCAACACTGGCCACCCCATCTGGAAACATGGGTTCCATGTAGCCAGATATGCTTTCTGATTTTCAAGAGTACCCAGAGATATGTGTACATTGTTTCCTAGTTTTTAAAGTTGGCAACTACTTTAGGACTTAAAAAAAGTGTATTACCAGGGCCAGCAAGATGGCTTAGTGGGTAATGGCAATTGTCACAAAGCCTAATGACCTGAGTTTGATCCCTGGAACCTATGTGATGGACACACACACTCAAATAGTAAAAAGAAATAATACAAATAAATTTTTATAACATGTTACAGAATTGAACACATAGCTCAGCTGGAAAAGTGCTTGTCTAGCATGGACCAAGACCTGGCTTCAGTTCCCAACACTATATAAAGCAACCAGAAGTTTAAGGTCATCCCTGACAGTGAGTTTGAGGCTAGCCTAGGCTACATGACACCCTGCCTCAACAAAAACAAACAAAAAACAAATGAGATGTAGCACATGCCAATAACCCTAGCACTCAAGAGGCTAAGAGAAAAGATCATGCCAACCTGTCTCAAAAACAAAACCAGAACAAGCATGTAGCCTAGATGAAATGCCTGTCATGGACCATGGCTGCCAGTGTATCAGCAGGGACAGTCTGCAGGGCTTAGAACCAGAGAAGGCGCTGGATGTGGTAGCGCAAGCCCTTAGACCCAGCACTTGGGAGGCAGAGTTCAAGGCCAGCCTGGTCTACATAGTGCGTTCCAGGTGAGGTAGGGCTACAGGGAGACCCTGTCTCAAAAAAGACCAAAAAAAAAAAAGAACCAGAGAAAGGCAATAAAGAGTTTTCTTCTCTCTGCAGACCAGAGAACCAGGGCTTTCTGGTAGTCTGTCCAGCAGTGGGACTTGGGGTTTGGCCTCAGGAACTGGAGACACCCTGTCCTTCTCATTGCCTTGTGCTTTGGTCTGTCCCCAGGCAGAGCTAGCTACTTCTCACAAATGCCTGTGTCATGAGGTTAAGCGGCTAAATGAAGAAAACCAAGGGCTCCGGGCAGAGCAGCTACCAGCGATCCAGGGCCCCCAGCAGCACAAGGTCGAGGACGAGGCACTGCCCAACTCTGTGCAGGTAAGTGGCACCAGCAGCCTAGGGCCACCCTAGGCAGAGCAGAACTGCTGTCAGGAGCCATAGTTGAGCCTAGGGGACAGAACCTGGCTCTCATGTATTAGCCGTGTCACCTTGACCAACTCACTTTACTTTTCTAAGGCTCAGTTTCCTCATCTGGTATATGGGAGCATAGCATCTCCCCAGGGTTGGCATAAAGAGAAAGAGTTAAAAGGTTTTGGACATTAGTGAAGGGAATAGTGGTTTCCTTTGCCATTTTTACATGTCCCATGCTACCAACACTCTTCCCACTGCTGGCAGTTGAACCTCGGTCTTCAGCACACTAACAAGCAGTCTACCCATGAACCACACTCTGAGCCCTTGATTTTTTAGAATAATTTATTTATTTATTTGATAAATAACTTTTTTTTTGTTTTTGGCCTTTTTGAGACAGGGTCTCCCTGTAGCCCCAGCTGTCCTGGAACTCACTATGTAGACCAGTCTGGCCTCGAACTCACAGAGATCCACCTGCCTCTGCCTCCTGAGAGGTGGGATTAAAGGCATGCGCCAGCAAGCCCGGGCCCATAAATAACTTTTTTTTTTAATATTTTATTTTTTGCCGTGGTGGTGCACGCCTTTAATCCCAGCACCCGGGAGGTAGAGGCGAGCGGATCTCTGTGAGTTCGAGGCCAGCCTGGTCTCCATAGTGAATCCAGGACAGCTGGGGCTACAGGGAGACCCTGTCTCGAAAAGATCAAAAAAAAAAATTTTTATTTTTTTTTATTTTATGTGTATGTGTACTACATGTACGTAAGTGCACCCATGCCGTGCAATACCTGAGAAGGACAAAGGAGGGAGGCTGTTGGATCCCCTGGAACTGGAGTTACGGACAGTTGTTAGCTGCCATGTGGGTACTGAGATTCGAACCGGTCTTCTGTAAGAACAGCCAGTGTTCTTAACCACTGAGCCATCTCTCCAGCCCCTATTTTTATTTATTTTTATATAGTCGTGCTATGCCCATGGAGGTCAGAAGGGGGAGTTGGATTCCCCTAGAACTAGAGTTAGGAATGGTTGTTACCTGCCATGTGAGTACTGGAAACTGAACCCAGGTCTTTTGTAAGAGTAGCCAATGCTCTTAATTGCTAAGCCATCTCTCCAGCCCCAAGCCGTTGATTTGTTTTTTGTTTTTGTTTTTTTAAACAAGATCTCACTGTGCAGCCCAGGCTGGCCTTGAACTCACAGAGACCTGCCTGCCTTTGCCTCCCAAGTGCTGGGATTGAAGACATGCACCACCACGCCTGGCTTTACTTTTGGCTGGTTTTAAGTGACAGTAGATCCGTAAGACTGAGCCCCTCAGAATCTTTGAACCCATCCTCCTTAATGGCCTTTGTTGATTTTAATTTAATATTTACTAGTAGGTTAAAAGATTACCTAGAACCTCTCTCTACCTTGGAGATTATAATTTCATCCACTTCAGGGCAACCCTGTGTTCCTTGCTTTCTTACCTGCTTTTCTTTTGAGACAGGGCCTTATGTAGTCCTGGTCAGGAGTTCTCTATGTAGATCAAGTTATGCTCAAACTCAGCAGAGATCTGCCTACCTCTGCCTCCCAAGCAATGAATTTAAGGGTGTATATCACCACACCAGCTTTGTTTTGTTTGTCCTTTTGAGAAAGGTCTCCTGTAGCCCCAGGCTGACCTGGAGCTCTCTATGTAGAACAAACCGGCCTCAGTTTCACAGAGCTTTGCCTGCCTATGCCTCCCAAGTCCTGAGATTAAAGATGTGTACAACCACACCTGGCCCTTCTTTAAAAAAGATGTATTTTTTAAGCTATATATGGGTATGTGTGTGGGAGTACAGGTGCCCGTGGAGGATAGAGGTGTTGGATCCTCTGGAATTGGAGTCACAGTCACTTGTGAGCCACCCCATGTGGGTGCTAGAAACGGAACTCAGGTTTTCTGCAGGAGCAGTATGCACTCTTAACTGCTGAGCCATCTATGCAGCCCTTCTCCGTTCTCCTCCGGTCCTCCATGCTGTGCTGCAGGCATGGCTTTGGGTTCCTTCACTCCCACTGCAAATCCACTGTGTGCTTCTCAGCCATGGCATTTGAGTTCTTTGCTGTTTTAACTCCTTCCTAACCCCCTCTCTCCTTCTATTATCTGGGCAGTGTTCCCCCTGGCCCCTGCCTTCTCTTCTGCCCAGTGCCTAGCAGGCCCCTTGTATCTTGCAGGAGTTGCAACAGCTGGTACAGCGCACTCAGCAGCAGGCACAGGCCAGGCAACAGGCACAGGAACATGAGGCCGAGCGCCTGCGCATTGAGATCGTGAAGCTGCGGGAGGCACTGGAAGAGGAAACAGCAGCCAGAGCTAGCCTGGAGGGACAGCTGAGGGTCCAGCGTGAGGAGACAGGTGAGAAAAGAGGGGTAAGCTCCCTACCCACTCTCGGGGTGCCTGCCCACAGGGTCCCCTGTGTCAGGCATGGCCATGCAATGGAGAGCCACCCTTGACCTCTCTCTTTTCCTCCCACAGAGGTCCTAGAGGGTGAGTAGGGGCCATTACCCTGTAGAGGGCTAGACCAGTGGGGCTGGAACCGTGTGGGCCTGACTTCCAGTCTCCTTGCGACTTGACTTCCCAGCCTCCCTGTGCAGCCTGAGGATAGAGATGGAACGAGTCCAGCAGGAGCAGAGCAAGGTGAGCAGCATCGTGTGCCTTAGCTTGGGTGACACAGCTGTATGCTGATGGCCCTGAAGGCCCCCTCACACTCTTCCTGTCTTCTTCAGACCAGATGGGAGGAAGCCCTGCAACAACCACCTGGCTCCTGCCAGCCAGAGGAGATCAGAGTTGGGTGGCATAAAAGGGGCACCAATGTGGGTCATCCCACAGCTGTGGTAATCCATCCTCCCACCTAGCCCAAGATTAGCCAGGTCACAGCTCCATGTCCTGTCCCCACAGGCCCAGCTTACAGACCTCCTCTCCGAACAGAGGGCCAAAGCACTTCGGCTACAGGCTGAGCTAGAGACCAGTGAACAGGTGCAGAGGGACTTTGTACGGCTGTCCCAGGCCCTGCAGGTATGGCCAGGCCCTTCCCACCTGACTGGTCTTCTTTGGGAGACCTGATCTGGGTCTTGCAAGGACAATCCCCAATTAAGGGAGTCCTTTTCCTTCTAGGCCTGGCATGGTCTTCCCCCTGAGCTATTGCTCCCCGAAATTGGAAGCTCTTTTGTGTGCATCTCAGTCGCATGGCTGCTTTGTGCTGTCAGCCCCACCACTGGCCAGCTACACCCAAACTTTCTGAGGCCAAACTCCTGGGACCCCTTCCTTCCCTTGACCCCAACTCAGTATGGACTGCGTCTGCAGACACTGCCCTGACGGGCTGACTGGTGTGGTAGAGGCTTTCCCCATCAGGGCTCTCCATGTCCCCACCCAATCTTTCAGGTACGCCTGGAGCGGATCCGCCAAGCAGAGACTCTAGAGCAAGTGCATAGCATCTTGGATGAGGCACCTCTCAGGGACATTAGGGACATAAAGGACTCCTGAGGGGCCCCTCGAGGAGGCACCCCAGCCGTGCTCCCTCTTGCTGGAAAAGCTGGCCCTTCTGCACCATAACTGTGAGGTGGGGACTGTAAGGCCTCAGGATGGAGCCTACCCATTCCAAACCTAGATGGCCAGCACTTCTAATCAAGGTGGCTGGGCCTTCTGTTCTCAGGGATGACACCTGGGTGAGGACCCAGCCCCCTCCCAGAACTGAAGGTGCAGGCTGAGCCTGTAACTTCCAGACTGCTGTGCTGCCTCATAGATTCAGCCCTCCCACCTTGCCACCTCCAATTGACAGCTAGTCCAGTCCTGAGGCACAGTCCAGTGTGTGGTGGCTAGAAGCTATTGGCAGCAGTGGGTTTCTTACACAAGGGCCTTAGGGTAGGCAGCTGCTTTCTGGATTGAATGACACTAAGATATTTGTCCACAGGTGCCTGGTATAGGCCCCAAGACACATGAGGCAAGGCTCATTTATTTTGTCATTTATTTTCAATAAATAAGCAGCTCAGCTCAGTCGCCTTGTCCCTGCAAGCCCCACAGGGTTGGGAAGGGGATTTACAAGGTTCAGAGGGAGGGCAGGTTGCTGAAGGAGGACAGAGGGGCAGAGAACTTGGTTTATAAACAGAATGGGGGTGGGAAGGGTCTGTGCCACAGCTCTGGCTGAAGATGCGTTGCTGTCAGGGTGGGGAAGAAGGGGTGAAAGGGCTGGTTACTTTCTTCTTTCATCTTCTGGATCTGAAAGAAGAAAGGGAGGAGATGGAGCTGGTGGGCACAGGAGGGAGAGGTGCATCTATCTTCCTGTGCATCTCCAGCACACTCACCTGGAGGGTCATACACCCCCTTCTTCCCTACTCACCTGTATGCCAGACCCCAGCCCACCCCCAGCCACCACAGCCCCAGCAGCAGAGACAGCCAGCGCCAGCTAGCGCAACAACGCAGCGCAGCCCAGCAGACTGGGAGGCCAGGATGCCCAAGGCAGGAAGGACGTGGTCTGTCAGTGGCCAGCCCCCACAGTGAGGGTGCAGCCCTCATGTGGAAGCAGGCAGTGGCAACAGCGGCAGTGGCTCCAGGAGGGAGCCGCGAGCGCAAGTGACCGCAGGGGTGCGCATGGGCTGGTGGGCGAGCGGCAGGGCACAGCAGCTGGGGCAGGGTGGGAAGGGAAATACCTGTGACACGGTTCAAAGACATGTAGGAGGGGGGCAGTTATCCTATGGCCAGAGAGGATAGAGAGAGGCCGTTATCAAGGGGGAGGGGGCCTGTAGGGCCAGAGGGCTGAGGAGCAGACTGGGGAAGGACCCCACCAGTCACAGCTGGAGTGGGGACAGGGCTTGGGCTGCCCCTCTCTGGGGACACTGGTCCTGCCAGGGCCAAGAAGAACTTACCCACCTGCAAAGGAAGGGGAGTGTGGGGTATGGCACACATTCTTGGTGCAGAGAGCAGGGGCTGTGCTCAGTGCTAGGGTTGCAAGGAGTCAGAGGAGGGGTGCGCCCCTTACCTTCCAGATAATTCCGAGCAACAAACTTGAGAATCTCGTCCAGCCCGATGACTGGAAGTGAGATCTTGAGGACCATAAACCACTGGGTAAAGTCCAGGGCCCGGAGCTTGAAGATCATCTGAGGCGGGGACAGCAGCCATCAGGAAAGACAAGTGTTCTCTCAGGAGAGGGAAGAAACCAGAGCACCTTGCACTACCCTGACCTGTCCCACCTCCCTTCCCTGTCAGCATCTCTGTGGCCATAGGCCATACACAGGCTCCCTGGGGTGGGGAACCAGTGATGTCAGAAGGCTCACCGGTAGGGGGTCAACATAAAGGATGAGGAAGTGGAGGGACATGGACAGGCAGATGGAGCCCAGCAGCCAGATGTTCACCCAGGGTGGCATCCGCAGCAGAGACTGGTTCTCAGACAGGCTATAGCACAGGCCAGGCAGAGCCAAGGGATGGGGACACAAAGAGAAAGACATGGTGAGGGGAAAGGAGGGAGGTAGAGGGCAAGGGGATAACCTCAAGAACAGGCAACAAGGCCCAGGTGGGCAGGCCCTACCTGTTTAGAGCATTGCACATCTCAATGGTCACCAGCACAGACAAGGCCATGGTCATGGGCTCAGGGGCCTCAAAGACCTCACAGTCCAGACCATCAAAGTCAGGATTGTCCTCAGAACACTGCATGAAGTGAGTCTACAGAGGAAGAGTCAGAAGCCTAAGCTCCCACAGAAACCTTGACACCCTCCCAGTGCTCCCCTCTCCACCCTCCCCTACCAGTTGGCTGTAGTTGACATGAGGCCCATCCTCTGCATACAGGAACCACCAGGCAGCTGCTCCCACAGTAGCTGCGCCCACGTAGCCTGTGGTGGGGAGAAGAGAGGAGCTAGAGTCAGGGCTGGGGAAACAAGAGGCATCAGGAGGGTCTTACACAGCTGGAGACAGCTGGCGAAAGAAAAGTCCCCTTTGAGCAGCTTGCATTGGGAGAATCCAGTATCCCAGGGAAGGTGTCAATCCCAAGGGCTTCCAGGAAGGTTGTTGAGTTCCTCCTTGCTTACCCCCAATTGCCATGTAGCGGAAAAAGAGCCAGCCACTGATAAGGGGCTCTTTGGGACTCCGGGGGGGCCGGTCCATGATGTCCAGGTCAGGTGGGTTGAAGCCCAGAGCGGTAGCAGGGAGCCCATCAGTTACCAAGTTCACCCACAGCAGCTGCACGGGGATCAGGGCCTCAGGCAGTCCCAAGGCAGCGGTCAGGAAGATACTGCCAGAGGAAGGAGGACCTATGTTGGTCCTGCCCCACAGTCCCATGGTCATCCCCTCCCAGCCCTGGCTTTTTCTGGATGTCTGCCTTGGCTGCTTACCAGACCACCTCGCCTACGTTGGAGGAAATGAGGTAGCGGATGAACTGCTTCATGTTGTTGTAGATGGCACGGCCTTCCTCCACAGCAGCCACAATAGTGGAGAAGTTGTCATCAGCCAGCACCATCTCGGAGGCTGTCTTGGCCACAGCCGTACCAGATCCCATGGCAATGCCGATCTCAGCCTTCTTCAGGGCAGGGGCATCATTGACACCATCCCCTGTCTGAGGACAGAAGGAGAAAGTGGGAACTCAGGGCTCCTTATACTCCCCCTTCCCAGACTGCAGAGACTGAACCCTCTGTGCATGTCATGCATGGAGACATTCAGCACTGGCCAGGGAGCCCACTGGACTTCTCACCATGGCTGTGATCTCATCAAAGGACTGCAGGAACTCCACAATCTTGGATTTGTGTGAGGGCTCCACACGGGCAAAGCAGCAGGCACGTCTGCAGGCCTCCCGCTGCTCAGCCAGGGGCAGGTCATCGAACTCTCGGCCAGTGTAGGCACGATCTGTCACTTCTTCGTTCTCTGAAAAGATGCCAATTCGTCGGCAGATGGCAATGGCTGTGCCCTTGTTATCCCCAGTGATCATGATCACCCGGATCCCAGCATCACGGCACAGCTGGATAGAGCCTGTGACCTCCTTGCGAGGTGGATCCAACATGCCCACAACACCAACGAATGTCAGGTCCATCTGGAGAGACAGAAGACGGTGACAAGTCAGGAAGGGAGTTCAGGGGAAGATGAATAGTAAGATCAAGGAAACTGGGGCCTGCTGCCTCAGGGTCTGCTGTTAGACATCAGCAGGGCCCTGGAAGCACAGGGCCAGGAAATATTTCTTGCTCCTTACATGCCTGCAGATCCTGGCAGTGTCAGGCCTGCTGTAGAAAGAAGAGAGCAGAAGGTAGGTGTGGTGGGCACGCCTGTGATGCTAGCACTCGGGAGGTGAGGAAGAGCCTAAGTATGAGTTCAGAGCCAGCCTAGGCCACATAACAAAACCCCGTCTTTAAAAAAAAAAAAAAAAATCACAAGCTAGATGTTAGTGTGGTCTGTCGGGCCATAGTGTCCCCTCTATAAATGCAGGCATGGACTTTTGGTGCTGTTCAGAGTCCACAGCTAGTTGGATGCCTGTATCAGAATGTACATCAATTGCCTCAAGACAAGCTCACCCACTGTGTTGTGACATTGATTTCCCTTCTGATGTACAGTCTCATCAGTTCATAGGTCACAGCTAATGTAGCTCTGTGGCTGCAGGTGTAGCTGGGGCACAGCACAGTTCTGCATGCCTTGGATTCCATCCCTAGCACCACAAATAAAAGGAGCACTGGACCAAATGATCTTTTCTTGCTTTTTGCTTGGGTGGTTGTTTTGGAAACAGGGTCTTGCTCTGTACTTCGGGCTAGTACTGAACCCATGAACCTCCTACCCCAGTCTCCTGCGTGCTGACATACCAAACCCAGCTGGATTAGATGATTCCTAAAACTCAAATCCTAATACCCTGTGATTCTGGGATTCATACTACACAGCCATTGACTTGACACAGTAGGGAGTGACCAGCATGGTGGCAGGCATAAGGAAAGCTCCCTTGCCACAACTCCCAGGGCAACAGGAGGCTCCACTGGCTCACCTCATACTCCATGAACTTGGCTGAGTCATCCAGGACCATCTCTTCCTTCTTTGGGGGTGTGTCCCGGGTGGCCAGGGCCAGGCAGCGCAGGGTGTCCCGCCCAGTACCCCACTCCTTGATCACTGACATGATCTTCTCCTTCACAGGACCTGTCAATGGTACTCGGGTGGTGCCGACACGCACATAGTTACAGCGGTCAATAACCCCCTCAGGGGCACCCTAGAAGACCAGGACAACATTCAGAGACCCATACCTGCCTTACAGGGTTCAGTGGAAGGGCAGGCACAGGAAAGGGCTCCAAGATTAGGAAGAAGAAAGAGAGGTCATTCTAGTTTCTGACCTTGACAAACATCTTGTTGCCCACAGCAGCCCGGGAAGACTTGGCTGGGGAGCAATAAACAGACATAGACTTTCTGTCTCGGGAGAATTCCAAGGTGAATTCCTTCTTCATTAGTTGACGGATCACCTGGAAGGGAGAAACCAGATCCCTTTAAAACAATCCAAAAGGATCTAGAGATCAGAGTACAGCCCATGCTGAGGCTGAGCCTAACACTAAACCTGGTACCCATGGACACATGGAGAGAATTCCAAGGCTAATGCTGCCACAGTGCTTCCATGTTGAGTGTTGGCCATTTGAGTTTTAAACGTTCCTGTGGTACTGAGAATGGAACTCAGCACCTCACGGCATGCTAGGCAAGTGTTTTACCACTGAGCTAGACCCCCAGTTCAAGTGTCCGGTTTAAAGCATAATGGAAACAAGGTGGCCTTCAGTGACCAGAAACATATAGTCTGCACTAAGATAGTGTCAGTGGGAAACATGGCCAGTGTAACCAAAGAAGCTCTTTTTTTGAGACAGGTAACCCTCCTGCCTCTACTTCCCAGAAACCTCTATTTAATTTTAATTAGTATGAATGTAAATAGCCATATGCATTATTAGGCATTATAGGCCTAGTGCCTAGCACACAGCGAAAAAGAATAAGAGCCACGTATGGTGGCAAAAAAAGCCTTCAACCAAGCATGGTGACAGCACTCAAAAGTTTAAGGCAGGAGGATTGCCATGGGTTCAAGTCAGTCTGGGATAGCAAGACTTTGTCTCAAAACAAAATGAAAGCCAGAGTGAGAACCTTTACTTACCAAATACATTGCAAAGGGGAGTGAGGATGTAGCTTAGTGATAGAACACCTACCTAGCACATGAGAGGCCAGGGGGTCAATCCCTAGTATCAACATAAAAAGCGCACAAACACAGAACAAAACAAAACTAAAAATAACAAGGCCTAGGGATGTGGCTCCACGGCAAGGACACCTTCCTAGCATGCGTGAGGCCTAACACCGGGAAAAAAGTACAATCCTTCCTTCACTTTTTTTTGTTATATTAAAGAAAACAGAGCTGATGAGATGGTTCGGTGTACTCGATGATCATGCAAGCCTGCGTTTGATCCCAGGAACTCATGGTAGAAGAAGAGAACCAATGCCTAAGTTATCCTCTGACCTCTGCATGTGCACCATGGCATACACACAATCCTCTACTAGACATCTCTCTCTCACACACACACATACACACACACACACACACACACACACACACAAATAAATTGATCACAGTTGAGTATCTTGCACATACAAAAAAAGAAAAATTTGCCTAGCACACTTGAGTTCCTGGGTTCGATTCCCTAACACTTCATGAAGAAGTACAGAAAGAGATGTAGGAAAGCCAGCCATGGTGGTGCACACCTCTAGCGCTTAGGAGACTGAGGCAGGAGGATGGCAAGAAAGAAAAATGTAAGAAACATACTGCTCAGAAACCCGAAATAGAAACTGGCAAATATTCACAGCAATAGCCCAGTGTGTAGAAGAGATCTGGCCTTATTCACCTGGATAAAGCAAGCCTCCTTGTGTGGGAGCACTGGCTACATAGCTCAAGATCTGATCAAAACCAAGGTATCATGGCTAAACTCAAGGCCAACTCAGGTTCCTCTGTGATTTCTGTCTAGCACTGTCTCTCCAACTTGGGACACAAAAGAAGTGACCTCCCAGGGCACTGTGGCCAGACAACAGAATCCACGTAATACAGGGACAGTGGGTTCCACCAGAGGCCAGCTTGGCCCAGAAAAACTGTGGGTAGCCACTGCTTGTTCTAGTTGGGGTCCCAGCATGGACACAAGCCTTTGTCTGTCTGGGTGTGTCTGGACCTTAGATGAGGGCCCGTGGAGGGCATCCCAACTCACCGAGTTGCAGGCATTGGCCCTCTCCACCTTTGAGAGGCTTCTCACTTCAGTGTTGAACACATTCATCTTTTCCACCAAGGTAGTGAGGGCTGTCTCTGTGGCCTCACCAACTTTCTCATAGACACCTTTGGACTGCAATGGACAGAGGAGGAAGAGGTATGTGCCTGGACCCCCCCGCCCCTTGTCCTCACCCAACACACCCACCTTCTTTTAGATGGGACAAGAAGGAACCCAAATGCTTCCATCCCTTGCACTCTTGCCTGTTTCCCTGCCTCCTGGAAGCAGACTCTGAGCCAACTGGAACAGAAGGGGGGTTTTGGGAGTGAGCGGTTACCTCGTTAAAGTCCAAGGACGAGTCATTGCAGAGGGCACAGATGGTGGCCAGTTCCACTAGCCCATCATACTGCCCTGCCCGGATTGGCTTATCATTCTTCAAGCTGGCAACAGGGTAGGGAGGTAGACAGGAGAGAAAGAGTGGAGAAGAACAGGGCATGAGACCCACAGAGGATACAGAGAAGCAGAGAGCAGGCATCAGAAGGTGTCAGGAGATGGCAGTGGATTTGGAGATGGAATTTGGGTGGGAGAAAGAATAAGGTTGGGAAAGAAAGGGAGAGAAAGAAGGGAAAACTAGCAGGAGAGTCTCAGGGAGAGAGGTGGAGGTATACATAAGGTGTGAAGAAGGCCCATGGGTAACTTACACCTCTCCTTCAGGAGCATAAGTGGAGCCAGTGATGGCGAACTCATTCAGGGAGCAGGCATCCCCATCTACCTTGTCGATGATGAACATCTGCAGGGGAGAAGGGCCCATACACAGATGTCCACCTCTCCCCATTCCTGAACACAGGCACCCACACTAAGGAAGTCTATGCTCCTGAAGTCCATATCCCTTAGGTTCAGCTTTCTAAGCAAACTAAGCAAATTTCCCAGCATTTGCTTCCCACCCTCCTGTCCTTGACATTCCCAGTACAAACTAGTTACTGAGGGCTATGCTGGGGATTCTTTAGCTCAGTTAATAAAATGTGTGCAATAAGGTGTGACAGAAACAGGCTAAGTCCACCCGAGCAGTTGCCCCATCTGCAGCTCTGGCCACTTGTGCCAGAGTTTATAGTTTTGCAGGAAGAGATAAAAATTCAGGTTCTTGGGACTGGAGTGGTGGCTCAGTGGTTAAGAGCACAGACTGCTCTTACAGAGGTCCCAGGTTTGATTCCCAGCACCCACATGGTAGCTAACAACCATCCATAGCTCCAGTTCCAGGGATCTGATGCCCTCATCTGACCTCTGCAGGCATTGCACAACATGGTGCATTGACACACATGCAGGCAAAACACTCCTACACATAAAATAAAAATGAAAAATAATATTTTTTTAAAAATTTGGGCCGGGCGTGGTGGCGCATGCCTTTAATTTCAGCACTTGGGAGGCAGAGACAGGCGGATCTCTGTGAGTTCAAGGCCAGCCTGGTCTACATAGTGAATTCCAGGACAGCTGGGGCTACAGGAAGACCCTGTCTCAAAAAGACCAAAAAAAAAAAAAAATTTGGTTCTTTACCTATGAAATGGTCTCTCAAATGTGGGCAATTAATTCATTTTTATGAGGGCAAGAGTTACATTGTACAAGCTTGTAGTCTGGCTGTGAAGCCTGTGTGTTAGAGGACAGTAGAGGACACAATGCCCAGGGCAGAAGCTCACTCTGTCCGCAAGGCCTGTCTCCCCCTGATCTGACTACAAACCCTTTAATCCTTAGAGCATCGGGGGGG
>NW_008359996.1:2330019-2408839 GCF_000622305.1 Nannospalax galili | reverse complement strand
TAGACCAGGCTGGCCTCGAACTCACAAAGATCCACCTGCCTCTGCCTCTGCTGGGATTAAAGGCGTGTGCCACCACACCCAGCTAGAGCATCATTTTTTATTTATTATTTTTATTTTATGTGTATGCGTGTATTGCCTGCATGTAGGTAAGTGCACCCGTGTCATGGCAAAGCTGGCCTTAAACTCTTGGCAATCCTCCTGCCTCACCTTCTAAATGATGGGATTACAGGCATGCACTACTGTGTCTGGCTTTCATTCATTCATTCATTCATTCATTCATTCATTCATTTTTGTGGTGTTAGGGCTGGAATACAGTTATGTGTATGCGTGTATTGCCTGCATGTAGGTAAGTGCACCCGTGTCATGGCAAAGCTGGCCTTAAACTCTTGGCAATCCTCCTGCCTCACCTTCTAAATGATGGGATTACAGGCATGCACTACTGTGTCTGGCTTTCATTCATTCATTCATTCATTCATTCATTCATTCATTTTTGTGGTGTTAGGGCTGGAATACAGGGCCTGGTACAAGTTAGGTAAGGACCGTGCCACTGAGCTCTATCTGGGGAGAGCCACAGAGCAGCCATGTATATTTCATGGACACAATATTCCACAGAACTCTATATAAAGCAAGGGACTCTTTGCTTAGCATCCATGGATGACCCCTGAAAAAGTCTGTGATGCCAGGCATGGTATGCATAGGCTGTAATCCTAATACTTGGGAGGCGGAGGCAGGAGGATCATGAATTTAAGCTAGCCTCAGCTACATAGTAAATTCAGAGAGAGAGAGAGAGAGAGAGAGAGAGAGAGAGTTGATTTAGCATTTTCTTCCAGCTATGAATACAGTCAGTGGATCACATTAGTATTAGCAAAACCTGTGACTTTGAACTAAATGCAGTGGACGGATCTGCAGGCCCAGCCACTGGGAATCAGACATAGGAGGATCACTTGAGGCCAACAGTTCAAAGCTAGGATAGGCAACAGAAAAATCTCAACAAAAGAAAGAAACAAAATCTGTGGCTTTGTAATCAGTAGGATCACAGATATTTTTCTGTCACATCGCCCTTGTTGAAGGCATCTCAAGAGAGCATCCTTTACATCATCACTGCTCTGACATTTGCATAGCTCTTAGGCCCACAGTTGGAATTTCCTATTTAATCAAGAAGCATGTGTTGTCAAATTTGCTTTTAAATTTTTTTTAGCCAGGTTATGGTGGTGTATACCTTTAATCCCAGCATTCGAGAGGCAGAAGCAGGTGGTTATGTGAGATCCAGGACAGCTTGGTCTACATAGCGAGCTCTAGGCTGGCTGGGGCTACAGGGAGACCCTATCTCAAAAAAACAAAACAAAACAAAAAAGAACAATAAAATATTTTTTAAAAGTTTATTTATTTATATATATTTTGATAATGATATTTCAATTAATTTGTTTCTTTTGTAATCTTATGCTTTTTTTCTTGGTGTTTAGGGGGACGGGGTTAGAGTTTTTTATTCATTTGTTTTTGTTTTGTTTTGTTTTGAGATAGGGTCTCCCTGTAGCCCCAGTAGGGGTGGAATTAACTATGTAGACCATGCTGGCTTTGATCTTACAGAGATCTGCCTGTATCTGCCTCCCAAATGCTGGGATTAAAGGCATGGACCACCAGTGGTATTTCTTCTGTTTTTAAAACAGAATACTGCTGGGATTGGTGGTGGATGCCTTTAATCCCAGCACTCGGGAGGCAGAGGCAGGCAGATCTCTGTGAATTCAAAGCCAGCCTAATCTACATAGTGAGTTCCAGAACAGCTGGGACTATAGGGAGACCCTGTCTCAAAAAGACCAAAAAAAAAAGACAGAATACTACATATTTTAAAATATTACACTGGGGGGCTGAAGATACAGCCCAGTAGTAGAGTGTTTTCCTAGTATGATGAGGGTCTATGTACCATCGCCAGTACATTAAAAAAAAAAAAAAACAGACATAAATGCTATATTGATCTATTACTGAGAAGCCTTTCAAATGCCAACGACCTGAGGCATAGAAATTATTAAGAACACAGTTTAAAGCCTGATGTGGTGGCATATGCTTGTAGTCTCAGCACTTGGGAGGCAGGGGAATTCCAGGCCAACCAGTGCCACAAAGTGAAACCCTGTCTCAAAAAAACAATCCGAAACAAAACAAAACATAGGGCTAGAGAGATGATTCAGAAGTTAAGAGCACTGGCTGCTCTTGCAGAGAACTCAGGTTTGAGTCCCAGCACCCACATGCTGGCTAACAACTGTCCATAACTCCAATTCCAGGTCAATCCAATGCCCTCATCTAACCTCTGAGGGCATTATAAGACATGGTTACACTTACATACATGCAGGTAATACACTCATACACATAAAATAAAAATAATAATAAATTAAAAAACAAAGCAAAAAGAGTATGGTTTAAGAAATCCTGTTTAGTGGGGCTGGAGAGATGGCTCAGAGGTCCTCTTGCAGGGGACCTGGGTTTGGTTCCCAGCACCCACATGGCAACTAACAACCATCCATGGGATCCAATGTCCTCTTCAGGTTGTTGAGGTCATTGCACGCATGGGCGCACTTGGACACACACAGGCAAAACACTCATACACATAAAATAGAAATAAATGCACAAATAATTTTCTTTTGGGGGGGTGGGGCTCTGAGACAGGGTCTCCCTGTAGTCCCAGCTGGCCTAGAACTCACTATGTAGACTAGGCTGGCCTCGAACTCAAAGAGACTGCCTGCCTCTGCCTCCCAAGTGCTGGGATTACCAGCCTGGCTCCTCTACTTATAATTATGTGTCTTTTGGCAAATTACCAAATCTCCCAGAGCCTCAGTTTACTTTTTGAAAAATGAGGCTAATGAGACCTCCCCTAAAATGGGGTGTGGTGGAGGACCAGAGATGACACATGGCACAGGGATGGGGCCATAGCAAGCTGTCTGGCTAATCCTTTTCCTCACTCACAGGATGGTGCTTTCTCTCCCCTTCAAGCATTGCACAGGCCAGGCTGAAAAGCCACCAATACGGAAGCCCACCTTCAGAGAGCTCATGTCACACACACACCCCCACCCCCACCAAGGCAGGCTCTGATTTGGCATGCTGCCTACACTGCTCCTGACCTTGCAGACTGACATCTGGTTGGTGGTAAGGGTGCCTGTCTTGTCAGAGCAGATGACAGAGGTACAGCCCAGGGTCTCCACAGAGGGCAAGCTCCTCACAATGGCATTCTTCTTTGCCATCCGGCGAGTACCCAAGGCCAGGCAGGTAGTGATGACAGCAGGAAGCCCTGTGGGGATGGGGCGATGGCATGAGTGAAGTTCAGGAGGATGGAGGCCTAGTGTGGTCAGCTATCAAGTTCTTCTCCCTGGGTCCTGTCACTGTTACTTTATTTGGAAACAGTCTTTACAGATGAGATGAGTAGATGACAGAAGGAATGGCTGCCCTACCTTCTGGGATGGCCGCCACAGCCAAGGCCACAGCAATCTTGAAGTAGTAAATGGCCCCCCGGAACCAGGATCCCCCATGGACAGGATCGTTGAAGTGGCCAATGTTAATAAGCCAGACAGCCACACAGATGAGAGAGATGACCTTAGACAGCTGTTCCCCAAACTCGTCAAGTTTCTGCTGCAGTGGGGTCTTATCCTGCTCAGTGGCAGCCATTTGGTCTCGGATCTTGCCGATCTCAGTGCTCACACCAGTGGTGGCCACAATGCCCACAGCCTTGCCGGCTGCAATGTTGGTACCCTGGAAAGGTGAGGAAGGGGCAGGAATCAGGCAGGAAGTGGTCTTTGTGACTCAGGGTAAGAGCCTCATCTTTTCTTCCACTGCCAGGTTTCCCTCCCAAACCAGGTCCTCTGGCTGGGCAAGTGACAACTGGCCCCAGACTGCTCACCGAGAAAAGCATGTTCTTCTTGTCCTGGTTGACAGCTCGGGGGTCAGGGACGGGGTCTGTGTGCTTGATGACAGATACAGACTCTCCTGTGGAGAAAGGGCCAAAGGGGCTTTCAGGTAACATATCTTTCTCCATGGCTTCCTGGTGACACTGATTTCCTTCCTGATCCACAGAACAAGCCCTGGCAAAGACCAAGCAACCACCCTGGCAAAGTCTTGCCTCTGGAGGAAGATGCCTGAGGCAGATAGGAAATCCATTGCACTTAAGGGTCAAAAAACCATGGCCGAAGCCCAACAGCATATGCTTTGATTGCTCAACTTCTATTTACTCCCCTTGTCCTGGTGAAAATCAAATAAGCCGCTGGCTGTGGCGCTGTGCTGTTGGCTCAGAACACATTCCTGGACCACTGTTGGGATGTGGCCTCCTTCACCAATGACCCTCCCACTGTGGGCCCAATCTTGCTTTGCACTCTCTCCTTCTCAACAGAAACAGGGGCAGTCACAGTTTCAAGTGTGACCAAACTCCGTAGTCTGTCCCAGAATCTTGGTTTCTCATTTGAGGACTTTTCAGGATGTTGGAGACAAGACAGTTGTGTGTATTGGGGGTGGGGGGTGTTCCTATGTCTATATAGAAGGATTGGGGTGATGGCTATATGGAGAAAAGGCACACATGCCTCCCCCATAGTCCCTTAGGACACACTTAGGACATACTGCAAGCTGAGTTGCATGGATGATGCTACTTAGGAGCCAGGAAGTGGCCCTACTTTGGACTATCCTTCATTCACCTGAGACCTTATCTCTGTCTGTCCTCCTAGTTCCTCCTTCACTGCATCTTCCTACCTGGGTCAGCCTACCTGTCAAGATGGACTGGTCGACGCGGAGGGTGGTGGATTTAATGGACAGGATGCGGATGTCTGCAGGGACTTTGTCCCCCACTACAGAAAGGGGAGAGAAGAATGAGTTCAGCTGGCAATGGATCTTTCTTTCTTCCCAAACTCTGCCTCATCCACCTCTCAGATCCTACAGCATCCACCCCTGGCTTTCATCAGGCCTTCAGCTTGAGATCTCCCATGCCACCCTACCCTTGCCACCTATGACACCATTCCTATGTTGGTTTGTTGAATGTTTATCTTCCTGCTATCTGTGAACTTATGAAGGGAAGCTCACAAAATTTCCGGCATGTAGTATGGACTCATGAAATGTGCTCTGAATAATGACTCTGAAGGGAAGATTGGGGAGACAATCCGGCTAAAACAGAATGAAACAGCAAAACAGAAAGAGAGATAACAGAAAGGTGAAGCGGGGAAAGCCAAGAACATACCTAACTCAGAGAAAACAGGGTGTGTGGGAGGAAAGTGAAAAGGTGACAGGATCAGAGAACAAGACGGATGCTGGGGAAGGCTGATTAAATCCAGGTCAACCAAGAGCGAAAATGGAATGTGAAACAAAGAGTGCCCAGAGGGAAGTGTGAGGGAGCGCTCCAGAGGGCATGGGTCAGGGCTCAGGTGGTCAGAGGGAAAGTGGGACGCCAGCCTGCAAAAGCAACTTGGGATGTCTGAGGAGGATACTTTGCCAGCCTAGAGACCTTTAGGGGAGGGCGCTGCCTCCTTGGTCCTATGGGTGGTACTGAGCACAAGGTTCACCTGCTTTCCTTTCCCTTAGTTTCTAAGATCACTCCTCCAGTGCCATAGGAAGCAGGAAGAGGTCAGCAATGGAGTCAGGCAAATACCCTGTCACCCAAGCCCAAGTGATATTTATAGACATTCATGGCGCTGACTCGAAACTGTCACCATAGCAGGACTGCCCTGTAATGGGGCTATAGGGTCCTCAATCCATAGGCCCTCCTCTTCATGCCTTCCCCAGCAGTGATATGGTGTGGAGGGTAACATGGGTGACATAGTGTGAGGGAAGGAGGCTTGGAAGGATGCATTCTCCAGGCTAGAGACCTAGAGAGGTGGTAAGGCCTGCACAGGGCAAATATAAAAAGCGCTGAAGGGGGCAGAATCCCAGTAATCTTAGCCACCCGGCCCCGCCCCTCCCTGGGCAGGCATTAAGTGTCCCTCAGGGGGGCAGGGCCCTCCTTGAGTTCCCTCCTTTTAGGTCCCGTGCTTCAAGCTGGGACAGAACTAGGAGTTGCCCTTACATGGTTGGGGGCTTAAGCTTTGCTCCCCCCCCACTTCTACCTTCGCTCCTTCCCCCTTTGCAAGGCCTCAAGGACACTGAGAGGTCAAGACTGAAAGCTGACCAAGCTTGGGGTGGGTGGAAGGAGTGGGGAGCCAGGCCTGGGAGGGGGTGGAGATGGGCCATTGGCAGGGAGTGGGTTCCACCTGTTGCTTGCAAGTGCTGGGTGAGAGGAGGGGTAACTGGGGGGTCTGTCTGCAGCCTCTAGGACAGGACTGGCTGTTCCTGTTGAGACTCCAACAGGGAGGGGGTACTGTGGCCTGAATGTCCTGGGGTGACCCCTGAGGAGTCTGGGAAGGAGAAGAAGACACCACCATTCTCCTGGGCACCACGATCAAGGCTGACCATCCCCTGCTTTCCTCTTGGCCTCAGGCCTCCCCTCCTCGACCATTCATTCCTAGCACTCACCAGCCACCTCCACAATGTCCCCAGGGACAATGTCCCGAGCCTTGATCCTTTGTACTGACTTGCGATCAGCCCTGTAGACCTTCCCCATCTCGGGCTCATATTCCTTCAGTGCCTCGATGGCATTCTCTGCATTCCGCTCCTGGGGGACAAGGACAGAGAAGAGCAGGATCAGATGAGGAAGAAAGTTCTGGAATGGTAGGAGACTGGTCTAGCTGCGTGGGGAGGGATGAGCAGGGATCGGGGTTCTAGCAGAAACAGAGACATAGCAGAGGAGATTGATATAGGTGTAAATGGCACAGGGAAGCAGAGAGAACCCCGCATGACAGCAGGTGTGTATGTTGCAGAATATGTCATCTGAGCTAAACACAGTTAGGAGGGGTGAAGAAAGGAATGAAAAACCAGAAAGCAAGAGACAAGGAAAGTAGTGGTAAGGTCAGAGGAAGCAGGAACTCAAACTAGGATTTATTGAGTTCCTGCTGCACGCCACACGGGATCATGTTCATCTGTGGA
Source organism: Nannospalax galili (assembly GCF_000622305.1). Taxonomy (NCBI): domain Eukaryota; kingdom Metazoa; phylum Chordata; class Mammalia; order Rodentia; family Spalacidae; genus Nannospalax; species Nannospalax galili. The sequence continues at coordinate 2,401,858 of NW_008359996.1, read as the reverse complement.
ATTGTACCACAAATCTGAGGCATCCACTTATTAGCCCTGTTTCTTTTCCTTTCCTTTCCTTCTTCTTTCTCCTTCTTTCTCCTTTCCTCCTCCTCCTTCTCTTCTCCTTTCCTTTCCTTTTCAAGACAGGGTCTCATGTAACCCAGACTTTCCTCAAACTCATTAGGTAGCTAAAGCTGTCCTTGAATTCCTGATTCCCCCGTCTCCACCTCCCGAATACTGGGGTTACAGATGTGTGCCACCAAGTGTATCTTTTTTTTTTTAAGACAAGATCTCACTAGGCATGATAGCACACACCCTTAATCCCAGCACTTGGGAGGCAGAGGCAGGCAGATCTCTGTGAGTTCAAGGCCAGCCTGGTCTACATAGTGAGTTCCAGGACAGCTGGGGCTACAGGGAGACCCTGTCTCAAAAAGATCAAAAAACAAACAAACAAAAAGACAAGGTCTCACTATATAGCCTTGGAGATTCTCCTGCCTCTGCCTACAGAGTGCCAAGATTATAGGTGTGTACCGCCACACCTAGATTATTAGCTTTATTTCATAGATGAGGAACTTGCTTAGGGTCATAGGGTTATAGAGTCAGCAAACGGCAGTGTTTCTCAACTTTCTCCAGCACATGATGTCACTGCCAAGCTAGATGAGAAGATCAGAGGAGCAGGTAAGGCCAGGGGAAGTGATGAAGGAGGAGACTGGAAGGAAACTTGGCTTCATGCTCAGTGTTGAGACAGGAGGAAAGAAGTGTCAAAGCTAACCTGCCAGACGCCAACGATGGCATTAGCAATGAGGATCAAGAGGATGACAAAAGGTTCGACAAAGGCAGTGATGGTCTCTTCGCCTTCCTCAAACCAGGCCAGCACCTGAGAGGGAAAGGGAGAGAAGAGCAGGTAACAAAGCCCTCAAATGACTAAAGAACATGGAAGACGTCCAAAGACCACCACAGAGGTCAGACTGTGTGCAGGGGCTAATGGGGCCCACAGGCAACTACAGAACCACATCTGTGTGAAGTTCTACTCATGTAGGACTCAGAGCATGCATGCCCAGCCACCCCGTGATACAGTACGAATCAGCAGCACAGACATATACACTGTGGGAATTAACTGGGAATGTTTTCAGGTTTCTCTGACTGAATTGTTGACTTGTAAGCAAATCTCAGGGGACACCTAGGGTCAACTACCCCCACAGTCACATCCATCCCATGGGGATGCAAGCTCAACAGGAAAATCCCTGTGGTGCTCAAAGGGCCCAGCCCACCCACAGCCCTCCCCCATGGTCAATGCATGGAAGCTCTAATTTCACCAGGGAGCAGGAAGGGGATAGGGTTACAGGGCCTCCTGTACACACCCCACCCCAGCTGTTGCCATTGCCAGGCAGAAGCCACAGGCAAATGTCAAGGAGCAAATCTGAAAAGAGAGGAGAGAGGCCCTGCCAGCTTGGGCTCAGGGGCTCATGAGGCCCCACAGAGGAGAACAAGGGGCAGGATGGCATTTTGTCTTGTCTTACAACAGTGTTAAGATGTTAAAGAAATTTAAAATGCAAGACAGGCTGTTGGAATGGTGGGTGCCAGCAGCAGGGGCTGTGGATACCAGTGATATAGCAGGGGATAGGGGTGGCCTAGGGCTGCAAGGGGTCTAAGGAGGCCAACAAGAAGTAAGGATGAATCAGGCTGGATGAAGAAAAGTAGGACCCCAAGTTCTAGCCCTAATGAGAGTAGGGATGGGGCAAAGCCTGGAGACAGTTGAGGGGTGCAAAGTTGGGGGGACATATTGTCATCCTTGCATCAGCAGCACCTTCCCGCTTTTCTAACAAGGCTTTCTTTTGGCCAATCAGCATCACATGCTGAAGAGGGCGGAGCAGGATTGCCAGGCCCTTAAGGGATTGGTGAAGCAGACTCCGGACCAACCAGGGCAAGCCAAGAGGGGAGTGGCAGTGGCCCCAGAGTGGGCACTATAGCCCACATCACAGCCGGGAGCCTGCGCTTAGGGGGGTAACCCGAGCCCTTGAAGACCTTGAAGCTGGGAGCTTCAGTGTTTTGGCCGAGAACACTCTTAAAGCTTAAAATAAAACCTCTCTGCAGGGTGAGGGAGAGGACAGAGGAGGATGCAAATCAGCACAGCACCCCCCAGCTCCAATATGGAAAATAGGATGCTCAGGGCTTGGACCAGGGGATCCAGGATGGTGATGGCGGTGAGCAGACCCTGATCCCCCACATCACACCTTAGACAACCCCTAGATGCCCTTGGCACTTACGAAGGAAATGCAGGCAGCCAGGAGAAGGATCCGCACCAGGAGGTCTTCAAACTGCTCTACCACCAACTCCCACAGGGACTTGCCTGGGAAGAGGCAAGGGGAAGAATCCCAGGGGTTGAGATCTAAAAGATGAAGGTCTGGAACTCTGGATAGGCTGGATCCAGGGTCTAGAGTGCTCTGGGTCCCCAGATTGATGGGCAGGCAGCTTGGCATTAGTGTAAGCAGAGGAAGCAGCCAAAAAGGCTATTCAGATCTGTGGTAAGTTGTTCAAGGGTGGGAGGCCTCAAGAAGAAAGTGCCTGGAGACTTCTGACCCAGAACTCTAAGCTTTAGAGTTATCTGCCTTTTGGTAAGGGGTGTGGGGTCTATAGGCAGGGAGAAGGGAGTAAGGCACATAGGAGCGGGGGTCATTTATGAGGGTTGAAGGCTCAGGTAACTTACCTTCCTCAGCAGGGAGCTCTACCCAGGAAAAAAAGAAGAAAAGGACATATTCATTGGGTATTCAGCCTCAGCCCCCACCCCCCAGGACTTTATGGCTAGGGTAAGGGAATCAGGCCATCAAAAGGGCATCTGAGGGTCAAGGTCATCCCATAAAACCTCCCAAACTTTAGATCTCAGAACCCCATTTTCTTAGTATCCTTCTCCCTCTACAACAAGATCACTGGGCAGCTCTTTCCTACCAAACCTTGGAGAGAGTAGCTCCCTCCCGTATGGGGGTAATGGAGGAGGGCAGCCACACCAGCCTTTCCCGAGGGACACTTACCATTGGGGCCGTATTTTTCCAGATGCCGCTTAACTTGGTCTGGGGTGAGGCCTGTGGTCTCGCTCACCCCAAAGTAGGACAAACATTCTTCTGTGCTCTTTGCATGTGCGGCCTCCATCCTGCTCCCTTCTTGGGGGCCAGGGGGCGATGTGTTCCTTTTGGGGGGCTCTCACTCCTTGGGGGACCTCCTCAACCTGTCCACCTGCCTGTCAATCTGGGCTTCTTTTTTCTTGCCTGCCCCCCCCCAGGTGTTTCTTCCCTCCACAAAGCTCTGACCCCAGTCCCACTTGCAGCAGCCGGCCACCCCCCCAGCCCCCAGCTGATCCTTATGAGGGAGTGGGGGGGTGCAAACTCCCCCTTCCCCCAGATCAGGGATTGGCTGGCTGAGACCCCAGCAGGAGGGGTCAGAAGAGAGAGATTTCTGCTGACAGAGGGGAACAGTGGGGCTGCAGCCTGAGATGTCACTCATGTGGGAAGCAAAGGTGGCTCCAGCCTCAGGGAAGGGGGGCAGGAACTTTACTTTCTGTTATGGGGTACTGACCCCTCCCTCAGTGGCTTCAACTCCCCCTCCCCCAGTTACACTAAATTTCCAATTCCAAACTCACCCTCCCCGACTCAGGTCTTTCCTTAAAGCCATCTTCCTCCCTTGACCTCCCCTTCTCATCCTTTTCCTGTCCTATCCATCCTGAACCCCTTTCCACTGTCACAGTCTCCTCCCCTGCCTAGTGTGTTTAGAGAGTAGAGGAGGTACTCCAAGCTTTCTGGGGGACCAATGGGGAGGGGAGAGCATCTTGCGGGGGACAGAGGAAATGGCTCTAGAAAGAAAAGGGGAAGTAGGGAGGGGAGAGGGTCAAGGGGACAGGGCAGAAGACAGTAACCTTACCCTAGGGAGGGGTTGCTACAGCCATCAACAAGGGATTTAGTGTCCAGGCCCTGATGAGCAGAGCCAGGGCTGCCTGTCTCTCCCCAAACCCCCATCCCCATGTCGTGTCGGTCCCCCCCCGCATCCCCACTACTGCTTTAGCTCAGCCTCTGGGAACACAGCCTTCAGCTCCCCCCACCAAACTGACAGGGAATCCCCCCCCACCACCAAAGAAAATGGGACACCCAGACAGCCAGGTAACCCAAGAGGCTACAGAATGTGCTGATGGCAGAGGGGGAGGGATAAGTGTTTCAGGGTGGGGCAGGGGAAGAAAGATCTCTTCATTTCACACTGGGCTTTAACTCCAGGGGTTTCATGGCTGACCCAAGGTGCACGGTCCTCATTCTGCTCTGGCCTTGATGAAGCTACCCTCAGAGGGAGTGAGGATGGGGCCTGGTAGGTGTGCTCTGGAGCTGGGCCTGCCCCCCGCCCCAGTACCAGAGGGCCCAAGTGCAGGGCCCCTGAAGCCTGGATAGAGCAGAGGTTCCAGACCCCTGGGGTAGAGGGCAGGTACAGAGAAATGAGGACAGAACAGAGCTAAATGCAGAGGGAGCAGAGGCTGCTACCGCCAGGGAAGTCCGAGGAGCAGAGGGAAAAGAAACAGCAGGGCGCTGGCAGGGGCAGCCAGGTGGGCGGTGCCCCAGGGGCTGGGTGCAAAGCTACACGTTGTTGCTGAGCGGCTGGCCTGGGTGTCAGCTTCCTCTGAAAAGCAGCTGCTGCGTGGCGCCCTTCCCCACCCTGCTCCAGCATGGGGGCGTCTTGGTTTTTCACCAGGGCAGCTGCTGGAGGAGCAGACAGGGAAAATGGGGCTGGATGTGCAAGCAGGGACAAAATCAAGGCAGAGATGGTTCCTGGGAGTAAAAGGTGAAAAGATCAGCGAAGGCCAGCAGCCTGTGACCCTGGAGCACAAGTCCCTCTCTGCCCAGGCCTCAGTTTCCCTGAAATAACCAAGGAACACTTCCTATGCCAGAGTTCCTGCACAAGAATGGCACAAGCAGCACAGCAGGGCAGAGCAGAAAGAAGTCCTACTTGTTTGGGGGAAGGGATGCCCAGAAATGAAGGATTGGGCCTCCTGCTTCACAGGGCCTGGACTTGGGGGAGGGCAGCCTGGGTGACGTGAGGACAAGGTGTTCTTCCCGCCCTCTTTTCACAGTTCCCACAAACCCCTCCCTGGGAGCAGAGTCCTGCTGTGACCTGGGGTGGAGGGGCTCAGACAATGGGGTGTGAATGTAAGGATTCACATCAACAGGCACCTCCACCTGGCCCAGCACCTTTCACCTCAGGCCAGAGGCTTGGGCCCTGGCTGGCACTCTCCCCAGCAGCACCTGGAGGAGTGACAAGGTCACTGTCTCCCAGCAGCAGGAATGCCCACACATGGAGAGGGGGAGGGACAAGAAGTCAGTGAGGGAAGGAGGCAGTCTTCACGGCACACTCCTGCCAATGAGGCCCTTTGAGGTAATTCATTTCTACCTCCCCCAGCTTCCCAGAGGGATAAATGAAGTCCAGAGAGGGAAAGCCACCAGCCCAGGACTACAAAGGACACCTCCCAGCACTACAACCTGGGGTGGACGATCATGGACCTGAACTGGTAGAGGCTCCCTCCTGAATTCTGGAGCCTGAGTTCTGGAGCTGAGGAAGGGGTAGAGGCCTGATTGTTAAGGGAGTGGAGGCATAGTCTGCCCAGCCCTGACCAGTTCCACAAAGACAGGCTTCATCTAGTTGTCTCTTGGGCTCTTCTAACCAAGGCTTGGCAAACTGGTGAAGTGGATGGTGCCTTTGTGTTGTCTCAGGGTGGCAGGTCCCTCAAGGTTGGCAATGCCCAGGAGGGGAGCCTTTGAGCACCAGTTGCCACTAGATTAGGAGGATCAAGCCCTGCCCACTCTGAGGTGTCACAGCCCTGCTGGCCATTTCTAACTATCTCACATGGAACACACAGCACCCAGGTCTCCAACCCCACCCCCACCCCCACAACAGGGCCAATCCAATATCTAGTCAAGGCCAAGACTTGGGGAGCCCCAGGGATGAAGCAAAACAAGAGCCAGCAGGCTTCCCCCAACCAGCCCCCATCCAAGGTGGCCTGTGAGCCCAGCTGTCTCCTGTCCATCTCCCCATAGAACAGACACAAGGCCCAGAATAGCAAGGTCATAAGCATGGGTAGGGCCTCCTGGAGGTGGGGCAGAGGCTAAGAGACAGAAGAGTGAGTGGCTGCTCTACTTTCCCAGGGGGAGGGGAAACACCGAGGTAAGAGGCATGAGGTAGAGAGAGGGCCCCAGCACAGTAAGTAGGAAGTGGGAGTCTTCAGATCCTGCCTTCTTCCTGGCAACCCACCCCCACTCTCAAGCTAGGAAGCCAGGGTGCCCTCTGTTGGAGGAGGGCTCAGCTGCAGTGCAGAAAGAAGCTTTCAGAAAACAAGAGTCCAGGTTTAAAGATGGGAGTTCCTATACCAGGGCAGAGTGGCGCATGCCTTTAATCCCAGCATTTGGGAGGCACGCAGTGGCAGGCGGATCTCTTTGAGTTCCAGGCCAGCTGGGGCTACAGGGAGACCCTGTCTTAAAAAGATCCCCCCCACAAAAAAAGGTGGGAGTTCCATGGTAGGGGTGGCTGCAAATTTCATGTCCACAGCCCAGGTCTCAGGGGAGGGAAGTGAACCGGCAGGCTGGGGAAGGTGTGGAAGCTAGACTCAGGTAGCTAGATCTTTTGACTTTCAAGGGAAGCTTTGAACATTTATATGAAACTCAAGCAGAAATAGAAACACTGAAGCCAAACCATGTTAGCAGCACTGACAGAACAAGATGAAACTTCACACTTTACAGAGGACGATACCAAGGCCCAGAGTGGCTATGCCTTGCCCCTTGTCACACAGCAAATGAGAACAAAGCCAGTACTCTGTCCTGTAGGCCCCAGCTTGGCTTTGACAAAGGGGACAAATTAGCTTGGCCTTGGGCCCCTCTGCAGGTCGGACTCTGACAGACACATTAAATGTCACCCAACACTGTGACCCCTCTATCTCTTGTCTACTTTCTTCCTAGGGTAGGAAGCTTCACTAAAAAATTCAGTAAAGCCAGGTGTGGTGGAGCACTCCTTTAATCCCAGCATTCAGGAGGCAGAGGCAGGAAGATCTCTGTAAATTCCAGGCCAGCCAGGCTACCTAGTGAGTTCCAAACTAGCCAGCATGACATAGTGAGAGCCTGTCTCAAAAATAAATATCAGTAAAGGGAAGTCTTTGGTGATAATACATCCTATCTTTCACTGTCTTGTTCCTTTAAGAGAACCAGCTGGCAGGCTGTAAAGGTGTAATCCCAGCACACAGGAGGCTGAAGCAGGAGGATTACAAGCACTTTGGTTACATAAAATGCTATTTCAAAACACACCTTCACCCCTGAACAAAGAACATACTGGAACTTCCAAGAAGCACTGTTGAGCTCTGCACTCACCACCCAGCAAACCAAATAATCTACAGAAGTGGCCCTGAAGGCCTGATTAGCATGTGAAGAGACTGGACCCAGGCCAGTCCTCAGGCCTCAGCTCTGGAGCTCCCTAACTGCCTTTTCCATGTCCCACATTCAACTGCAGACAGCCATCGTGATGGAACTGAGATAAACCCTTTATTTATTTATGCTTCTCCATTTTGTTTAAAACAACAACAACAACCACCTTAATATAACTGACAGCCCTTCCCCCTCACCCTTGCTCGGGTTGGGGGTGATTAGTGGGGAAAACAGCCCTCAGGGGTGGGGCTATCCGTAAGAGCTCCTGGGGAGATAATGGAGCCCACGTCCCCGACCATGGGGCAGGGGCACCTGTAGTGTAGTTAACTGGGGACGTAACAGGGCTCTTGAACCGCTGCTTGTACCAACATACAAGCCCTTGGCTGACAAGGGTCAGGAAGCATGTGGGGAGGGGAGTCCCACTCTTTTCTGTGTCCCTACCCAGCCAGTCTCACAACCTACGGCTGGGAGGAATAGAATGCAGGGTGGGCAGGTATCTCACACAAAGGAGTACTGGTTATTAATGGCTCGGGGGTGGCCCCCTTCTTCTCCACTGCCCCCTAGTGGTAGCTGCTGGAGCTGCACCATTAGGGACATCCCCAAGTCCCCACCAGAGCCAGCAACACCCTGTGCCTCAGTGCCTGGTGCTATGGCCTCTTCCAATTCAGCCACGGGGACCAGCTCAGCCACGGGGACCAGCTCTTCCGGGCCCCCTCCACTGCCCGCTTTCTCTTTCTCTTGCCTCTCTTTGGCTGCTGTGGCTGTGGCTGTCGCCACTTCTGGCGCCCCCGACGCCTCTTCTGCCCCAGGATGTGGGGGATCTGTCCATGGAGGGGGTTCAGGGGGCTGGGTTGGGTCACGGGAGGTGTTCGGTTCTGGATGGGAATGGTAAGAAGACACACTGATTGTGGAAGGAGGTGAGCTCTTGCAGTGGCCTCCCCTTCACTTGTTCCCCCCAGGAACCATGTGCTATCTCCCCCACACCCCATCTCCTGAGCAACCCCCCTCCATGGAAGATGGATCATGGGTAGCGGTGAGAGGAGGACCACACTTACACACAGTCACTCGCTCCGAAGGGCAGGAGGGTAGAGGAGGCATCGGGGTAGCATCGGTCGCCCTCACACACCCCTGCATGGCTCCCAGCCTGCTCCCGGCCTGGGGGGGGGAGGGGCAACGTGGGGACAGATGGGACGATGGGGTGGGGGAAAGTGAGAGATCAGACAGGGACATCAGACATCAAGGGAGGAAGGTGGGGGATCAGACCATGAATCCCCCAAAAGGGCAGGCCCGAGGAAGGTCACGTAACAAAGGGCAAAGACAAGGCCAGGGAGGACAGGTCCAGGAGACAGACGATGATGGAGCGGAGGATCCGATGGAATGGGAATGCACCACCCAACTCTACTGCCCATGGCCCCAGAGGAGCCTCTGCCTGCCTGCATCCTGTCAGCCTTCTGTTGTCCCTTCCAGGCCCCTGCCCAGGTGCCATGGCTACCCTGCTCCCCACTAATAGAGCCTCTCCTCCAGCCCCCCACCCCGTCTTCCTGGCACACACACCTCACTTCTTGGGTGCACGGGCACCTCTTCCCCTGCAGACCTGCTCTGCTCACCCTGCTGCCGCTGGGAGGGCACATAGCTGACAAGGACAACATCACTGGAGCCTCCAGACTCCAGAGGGATGGGATGCACCCGGAAGTGCTCAAGCATATCGAAAATGGACTGGAACCACAGATGTTGGACCCGGCACTGACCCTCCTCGTTCAGTGACAAACGCAGGTGCTGAAGGCAGGATGAGCAAGTGAGGTGGGAGCTTAGGCCCCTGCCAGTTATAAAACCCTCCTCCCCTGGACAATGGTATTCTAAGATCCACCTGTAACACTGCCCAATAGAGTTCTCTAGGACCACTCACCTTGGCCTTGCCCTGGAAGTTGAAAGTAAGGACGTATTCACCCCGTCTTGTTTCACTCTGACGTACCAAGAAGACACCATGGGAGCCAGTGCCTCCTTCCAGCACTAACTGGGCAGCCTTGAGTCGAGAGAGCATCCCATGGAACCAAGGGTATCCTGAGAGGGGCTGATCTCCCTCGCCTCCCTCTGACTCCCCCTGGAACAGGAATGACCCTTCAGAAAGGAGAGAGGGGAGACCAGAGTGTTAGAGAGGCTTCCCCTATCCTGGGAAAACAAAGCAGCCTTTTCCCGCTCCAGGTGCCCCTTCCCACCCAGGTCACTGGCCCCTCCCAGGTTTGATCCCTCCAGCTCCCAAGGCAGGAGTACCAGCCAGGAGACACTCATGCACCCGATACCTGCGGCTGCTTCCGGAGTGTCCAGGGGAGGGTAGGGGGTTGAAAGGGGATGGACTGTCCCTGCTGGGGGCCCCTCCTCAATAGGGATGCGGGGGGGCAACTCTGGGGGAAGCAGTTCCATTGAGTCAAAATGGGAGGCGGCAATGGAGGCAGAACTGGGAGAGAAGGATGCTGAGGGCCGGTCTGAGAGGCCCCCATAGGCCCCTGGAAGAAAATGGAGGAGGAAAAAGTTGAGAATGCCACAAGTTCCTCTTCTGCAGACCTGGGCTCCTGCCCATTTCCCGCTGGCTGTCCACTCGTGTGCCCAGCCCCCGCACACCTCTGGAGGAGTGACCCTGATAGATTTTACCAATGGCTCTGACTTACACTTCTTGCACTGCTGAGGGACCGTGGTTATTGCGAGGAGATCCTAGAATCCAAATGTGCCTATGTCTTTTCTGAATGAACAGCTGAAAGATTATTGCAATGGTTGGTGGGGCCAGGGGCAGAATCCCTCAAAAATGTTTACATTAGAAAGGAGTCCTTTGTTTAGAGGGCAAAACTCCCAGCTCTTGAGAGGCATCAAAAATCCTCTTTGTCAGGTGGTACATTCCTGTACCAAGCACTCAGAAAGCAGAGGCTGGAGGTTTCTAGGCCAGCCTATGCTGCAAAGTGAGATCCTGTCTCACAAAACGCTGACAACATCTTCAGTGTTAAGAGTGCTTGCCTAGTAAGAGCAAGGTCCTGGGTTCACGCCTCAGTGCCAAAAGAAGAAAAAAAAAAAAAAAAAAAAAAACCTCCCCTTTATAACCCCCAGAAAAAAAATTTAGTTTTTTTTTCTTCCCCCTGAGCCAAAAAAAAAAAAAAAAAAAAAAAAAAAAAAATCATCCTCCTATTAATCCCCGTAAGTCAAATCTAGTTGATTTTTACTCTCCCTGTGTCTGTGAGTCTTCCCTTTGGCCCATCTAGCCTACCCCTTGCCCACGAGTCCTGGCCTCCCCACCTCAGGTCTCTTCGAGGGTCCTGGCTTCCCTCAAGCTACTCTTTCATCTCACATCCTCTGTTCAGCGCTTTGTCTCTTCCCCTCCCTTGCTCTCCTCTTCCTGAGCTCCCAAGGTACATCCTGCTTATGCTCGCTAAGGACATTAAGCATTCTCTCCATTTTCGAGACCTACTTTTTATTGGGAGTAATGTCTTACTAGTTCAGCTAGACTGAACCCAGAGAGACCAAGGAGCTCATCTGAAACATGTGACTCCTCCAACCACTCCAGGGCCTCCCATGCAGCATTGATGTACTAGGGCCTGACTGAATGTCTACCCAGTCACAGGCCTAGACTGACAAGAGACATGGCCATAATGCTTAGAAGACAGGCATGCACGGATTGAGGACAAGGGCTCAGGAGCCAGGTTAGTGTAGCCTATCTCTGCCAGTGACCCTCAAGTGACCCCAGAAAATCCACTTCCTCCCTGTGGTCTTTACATGCAATCTGATAACTTGTAAGATCTACTCTAGGTCTAATGATTCCAATCCATGATGAACTCTGTTGCCAGAATACAGCCTAGGGGCCAGGCACTGTGAAGCTGAACTAAAACAATAAAGGTCGGGAGAAAGGGTAGACTGGAAGTTGGGTCTAGATGGTGAGCTGGGCCAGGCACATATGTGTCTTTTAGCATGTGAGCGTGACTGGTTAGGCCAAAAGTGAAAATGTGAAGGCCACTGACATATGCACAGAGACATGGAACAAGAATAAAACAAAGATGTCCACAAAGTATTCCAGAAGCTTGGAGAAGAGAACCACTATTTCCAGACAGAGTGTTGGCCTGCAGGACACTTATAAAAAATGGAACAAGGCTGGTGTACAGGCTGGATAGGAGTTTGTTTGTGACCAGTCCGTGTGGGGTGGTGATGGTAATGATTCTAAATGGCAAAATGTGGCCCAAGGGTTATGTTCTGGGATTAAATACAGTGGGGTGTATGTGGAGCAGCTAGGGAACAGAAACAGAGTGTCCAGTAGTTTGCAGAGAGAATGTGGGCCTGATAGCAGGAACCTGGCTCAGCAGCTCTCAAAGGCTCCACCTTACCCTGTGACAGACGGTCGTTACTCTCACTGGGTCCCAGCAGCAGATCCTGGCTGGGCAGATTCTCTGAGTGATTTAGGCAGGGCAACTCCAGACTGTCTGTGTTATCCTTTATGAGGAAGGAGGTCCCAGGAGCCAGGGGAAGGGTCATGGGGCGGGGACTGATAGCAGGGCAGGGTCTACAAAGACAGAGAAAACAGCGCTGGGGAGAAAGTCACCAGGAGAGAGGCACAAGGTGGCTCCCGTATCCCACCTCCAGATCTCTTCAGGGACACAGGTATACTTCTTACCCTGGGCTTAGGCATTCTTGGATGTCAGACACCCAGGCCTTCACATGAAGTGCATCAGTTGTCTCCAGAATGTACTCTGAGGGGCCTTCGACCTATAGGGCCAAGAGTTGGGGACTTAGCCACAACAGGGTACAGAAGGCCCACAGGCCACATCCACCCCAGAGGAAAACAAGAAGCCCAAGTCCCAGGGACAGACCCAAAGTCTTTGACATATACATGCCCCTGGCTCCCAAAAACCTGCCTAAATATATCAAGAGCTTCCTCTCAAGCACAAGCACTCCCTGGGGCAGAGCTCAGGGCTCCTACCTTAACCACAAATGTGTTCTCCCTGTCAGGCATCTCTAGGGCTGTGGTTGTCCTGACATCTGTGATGGTAGAACAGGGAATGCTGAGTCGAGGTCGTGACGCCTAGGTGGGAAAGGGAGTCAAAGTTAGTCATTTGATGTGCCAAGGCCAGCTGTCCCTCCCTCCAGACATTCATCTTCCTTTCTGTGTCCTAGGTGAAGTGATGAGGTAATAGCCCTGCTATCCCAGTCCCTCCCACAGCAACTGATGGGAGCCCACAGTTAGCTTTAAACTCAGGATAGCAAAGCTATTCACCAGCTCATGGCTGGTGAATGCCATGGGTATCTGCAGGGCTGAGCTACCTACCACCCCAGCTACTCTGTGACTTGCTCCCAGCTACCCAGTCTCCTGTGGGCTCACCTTGGGTGGTACAAAGAACTCCAAACGGCTTCCTCCTCCTCCTTCTCCTTCACTCCGGAGCAGTAAGCGACACTTCTGCCACTGAGGCTGCCCTCCTCCCCCTGAGGTCAGCCCAGCTGCCCCTCCCCGAACCATTCCTGCTGGGTCAGGAGCAGCCTCTTCAGCCCCCATGAAACTCAACAGCTCTTCCCTCTGCACCATTCCTGTTCCATCTTTTATGGTCCCCCCTCCCCGACTCAGTCTCAGCCTCTCAAAGCGGTGAGTCCATCTCTCCCCAGGGGATGTGCCATCACTAGCCAATCCCCTACCAATGGTCCCAGTCCCGCCAGAGGAGTTGGAGTTGCTGTTTCCACCTAGGACCGGAGGGCCTGATGAGGTCTCCAGGGGCCCAGCTGAGGAGGGAGGGTCAACAGTCCCCCGCCACTGCAGAATGCCTCGGACTGAACCTCTGACAGAACGACCCACTGAGCGAAGGGAGAAGCGTTTCTTGAGCTTCGGCTTTGAAGAGGTTGTAGAAGAGGAAGAAACTGAGGAAGGCAGGGGCCCGGCCAGGTCCTCAGAAGATCGAGAAGGGCCCAACACAGCCAGGGGACCACCCACCCTGCAGCTCTCAAGGGACAGGTCGTGTGGTGGTGGTATCTCCACACCAGGGCTCAAAGGGGCCAAGACAGGTGAGGAGAGTGAGCCTGAGGCCCGAGCCACCTCAGCTTCAAAATGCTGCAGGAAGAGCTCAGCAAAACGCCGGGAAAAAGCGGCTTCGGCCCCAGGCCCTGCATACTGAGGGTGGGAGGCCAGGTAGAGGCGGAATCGGCGAGCAAAATCCAGGGCAGCAGCCCTTGCATGAGACTCACAGAACTCCCGCCAACTTGGGGGAGGGGGTGGTGGCAGCGCTGGTGGAGAAGGGAAGGCCCCGTCCTCCGGGGAAGGGGCACCATTCATGATGGGCCCCAGGAGAAGGACAGGGGGAGCCTGTGGGCAGGGACAGCAAAGAGGGAAGCAGCCAGAAGACACGGGGTGAGTGGCAGCAGCTGCAGGAGGAAAAGAGAGGCACATCCATGGAGTCTCTGCAGAGATAGGACCAGAATCCATCCCACCCCAAGCCAGGGACTCCTATTCTGTTCAGACTCCTTAGGGAGCCATGGGGGAAGACAAAACCACTCTGCCTTCTCCATCACCCACATCACACACATAACCCAGGGATGAGGGATGCCAGGCCCAATTTCTATCCTGCATCTCTCCTGCTGTCTTCACTACCACTCTCCCTGCTGTGAAATCCAGGAATGAGAGGGCCTCGAAGCAACTGACACCACAAAGAACTCTTCCGGATCACCACTGTCCCTTCTCTAAGACAAAGCCTTCACTATCACATATTTTCTATGTGCCATTCCAGAGGGTTCCAAAAGGTACATTCTGCTTGTTGAGCTCTGCAGATGAGGAAACAGAAGCTCAGACAAGTTTTAGAACTCTTGAGTCTACTTTGTAGGCCACTGCACGGCTCTAGTCCCCAGAGACTGGCTGGAGTAGCCTCAGTCATAGCTCCTACTGCCCTGCCCTCAGGGGCCAAAAAGATGCTGGGACTACAAAGTTTAGACACCTTGCTTCACATAACAGCTCTAAGAAGGAAGTTTGTTCTTCCATGCCAATGAATGAAAGATGGATTAAAGTGAGGCTGATCCCACAACCCAGCACCTGAGCACTGTCTGAAGACTTGGACTGACTACAAACCAGTCTTTGGGTTGCCCAATTTACTCTGGGGTTGACTCACAGCATTGCCACAGTAGGAGAGATAGTTTTGTTGAGTCAGGACAAATCTTTAGTGGCCTTACATAAATAAGACCTCACAAGGAGCTGGGGCCCAAGATTTTTTTTCTCTCCATGGGGACTGTGCCCTAAAGGCTGGTTAGCCTGTGAAACTTGGACTGAGACCCCAGCTCAGCCACCTGTTAGCTGTGTGAGTCCCCGCTTCTGTATCTGTGAAACAGTTAATAATGTCGGGAAAATGAAATTAAATGCAACATGTCAGTGCTTGACACAAAGTAAGTACACAAGAATAACTGCCACTATCACTGTCTTTATGGGAGAGGAAGGAATTGAGGTTCCCATTTGCTCAAAGAGAAATAAAGACTTCTGAAGGTGTCACAACCCTAAGTCACTAAAAAGTAGCAGAGCTGAGCATGTAATTTACAACAGGTGACTCTTTGGTGAGCATTCCTCCCCTATGCTACACTGCAAGGTGACAGCCCAGGGCAGTTCAGGAAAGTCTCCCCAAACCACCAGTGATCTCAGCCTCCTGATCAAACCCACAGGCAGGCTGTAGGTCCCTTCCTTTCCTCCTTGCTCTAGGTTCTACAGGCTCAAATGACTCCAACCATAGGGACAACTCCAACCCGCTGAGAAGCAGCCCAGAGATGCTGGAGTCACAGAGCACTGGGGAACCCAGCCAAGAGGTGCAGACACAGCAGAGACAGTCTCCAGCCAAAGGCTACCTCGGTTCACCCAGGCCCACCCAGCCCTCTGCACCACCGGCAGGCCCAGCCCCCTTCAGGCCCGCTGACCCTGCGGTTCCTGAGCTGGTGACTCAGTTTCTCTTCTGCCAAGAAGGACTCAGACACAATTTCCCGGTGCACCTGCCTCTTGGCTTAGTTCTGACATTCCCGAAGGGCGGGTGGTGGAGGGTGCAGGCTGCGCTCCAGGTTCGGACGCTGCGGGCCCTGTGGTCAGTCCACCCGGACCCGACCCTATTCGCTGGCCAGTCTCCACATGCCCCATCCCCGGGGCCGGAGCCTCCCGAGAGCCAGCCCGCTCTGCTGCCCTCTCCGGAGCCTAGTGCCCTTGCAGCCCGAGCCCCCACGCCCACCCCCGCCCAGGGCTCCTAAGGCGCCAGGGTCGGGTCGCAGAGGGGGAAGAGGCACTAGAAGAGGGGGGGTTCCGGTTCCGGTCCTACCAGCATCTCGGTCCCTGCGGTTAACTCCGGCGGCGGCGGCGCCTCCCGCTCCCGCTCCCTGCGCCCCCCGCCTCCACTACGAGCTCCCAGTCCACCTCTGCGCATGCGCAAGGACGGGTTTTCCCGACGCGGAAGGAAACGACCATAGAGAAGAGGGGCCAGAGGGAGGGCGCTGCATCTTCACTTCCGCTCCCCCCACCTCTGCCCCGAGCTTTCCGCCGCTAAGCCGACGTGGATCTCTTAGAGTTTCGGTGACTGCTCCACCTGCACCTGAAAGGGACCCCGTGGGCCGGCGGTGGGTCCCACCACAGCGTGCTGGGAGGGAATCCAGACGGAGGAGAGGACGCCACCGTGGAGCCGCTTGCGTGAATCGAGTCCCGAGTCCCCGCTGAAGGCTAGAGTAGCCGCAGGCCGTACGCAATCAGCGAGATGATCACGCTCTCTAAGGGCCGGCTGCAGCCTAGAGCGCCTGGCTCTGTAGCCAGGAGGCCCGCGGACACTGCCCCCAGGGAGCTGGGCGAGGATGAAGCGGTGACCTTGGGAAGCCATGAGAGCGGACGAGCCGAGCCTAAGGACTGAGGAAAGGGGCGGGTGGTCCAGGAGGATCCCCCTTAGGCGGGATGTAAAGATGGGGGCAGCAGTAGTGAGGTCAAGTTCCGGGCGTGCTTCGGGGACATCAGAAGGTGAACGTGTAGCTTGGAGTTCAAGGCAAGTTACCGGGAGTGAAGAACCGAAGGATAGCATGTGCACAAAGGTGCTCTAGCGATCCAGGCTCGCATGGACCCAGCTTCACCATGCTCCAGTAATTGAAAAGTCCAGAGTGGGTCAGGATCGTTGAATACAGGATCCCAAAAATACTAGCAACCTGTAACTTGACATCTCTGGTTGTACTTTCCCAGGCGTTTGGCTTTACCCGCAGGCTGACCTTCCTCGTGGAGTCAAGGCGTTTCATATTTTCCAATTTAAGGCCTAATAGTTTAGCAACTTAGTTGAAGGAGCATCCCTTTTCTGAGATTCCTCAATAAAATTTCCAGAGCTAGGCTGGTAAGATGGCTCAGTGGGTAAAAGCACTTGCTGTGCACGCCTCATGACCTGAGTTCGATTCCCAGAACCCATGGTAGAATAAGAGAAAGGACACTGGAAAGTTGTCTTCTGAACACCAGAGGACACGAGGCCATGGCACACACTTGCACATACACAAAATAGTAATAATAAAATTTAAATTTAAAAATAATTTCGAGAACCAACTGGCCAAATGAATTAAGTGTCCATCCTAGAACACAAAGGCAAGTGACCCAGGAAATTGAGATGCATAACTGAATGGTCTGAACTCTCAAAAAGAGAAAAAATAATCTTGAATCTCCCCAGCTGTAATCACACTAGCATCTGCTCACAGATGGCCTTTGCAGAAGTCTTCATCATCAGCGTCCCTTTTACTACTTCAAAGGAAGATGGGAATGAAGGGAACCCCTTCCCTGTGATCTACCTCAGACTCACACACCTCTATAGCTGGCCCATCCATCTAGGATAGACATAGATATGGAATACAGAAGGACAAAGCTGCTGTTAAGCTTGGATGTGTTGGATCTAAGCTGTCCACTCAAAACTTTTTATTGGTGGGGGGTGCTGGGGATCAAACTTAGCCTCAAGCATACTGGGTGTTTTGCCACTGAGCTACTTTCCAGCACCCAATCAGATTTTTTGAAATGACTACAATAGTCCAGTGTTGTAATCATTTAGTCACTTGTTTGCAAAACACTTGAAATGTGGTTGGTATGATTAATGAACTGAAGTTTTTGATTGAAATAGCCACATGTAGTTAATGACTACTGCACTAGCAAAGGTGCTGTTCGGTAACCACACATACTAGTAGTAAATGAAGCAAGCCATGAACCTGAAAGAGACCGACCAGGCAATACATGTAGAGAGAAGGTGTTCTAGGGCTGGGATTTGTGTGCTGTGCATGGTGACACACCTTTGATCGAGGCAGGCAGATCTCTGTGAGTTCACATCCAGCCTGGCTTCCATAGCGAGTACCAAGCCAGCTGGGGCTACAGGGAGACCCTGTCTGAAAAAGACCCAAAAAAAAAAAAAAAAATAGGATTTGTTTTTAGTGATTTGTTAAGTAAAAGTCAAAGGTGGGGGTGGACACGGGAGAACCCAGAAAAAACTGCCACTAAAATCAGTGCAGGAATGGGAAAGGGAGGTGAAGGAAGCCAAGCAGATACATGATATAGTGAGAGAGTGGTTCATTTGGATCCCATAGGAGAGTATAAGAATTAAGTTATTCCTCAGATTTGTCCAGACACAGGAGAGCTGGGCCTTTGACAAACTAACATCCCTCAGCCATTGGCCCAGGGCTACTCCAAAACGTGTTAACTCTTGGGCCCTGGTGTAAGGGCAAAGACCTCCAGTAGTATGAGTGTGTTCCTCAAAATGAGTAGTAAAAACTGGTCCAGCCATGGTGGCTCATGCCTGTAATCCTGGTACTTGGGAGGCTGAGGTTAGACAATGGAGGCAAGTTTGAGGCTAACCTGGGCTACATAGTGACCTTTAGGCCATCTTGGACTATGGAGTGAGACCCTGTCTCAAAAAAATAGATGAAGCCAGGTATGGTGGCACATGCTTTTAATCCCAGCACTAGGGAGGCAGAGGCAGGCAGATCTTTTAAGAGGTTGAGGCCAGCCAGGTCTACATAGCAAGCTCCTGGTCTACACAGTGAGACCCTGTCTCAAAATAAGTAAATAAGTAGGATGTTCTAACTATTGGAAGAGAACCCTTCACACCAAAGACTGGGAAATACGACAGTACAGTGTGTGTGTATGTTTATGAGAATCTGGGCTGTGTGTATCTGTGTCTATATGTGTGTCCATGGGAATCAGGGCTATGCACTCTCCCTGTCTCCTTGTATGACACTATTCCTAAAGAGACATGAACAAAAAATGTCTACTCACCAATGGACAGACCAAAGTAAGGATACTACCACAGGCACCAAAGAGACAGCTGCAATACCAAAAGCCCACCCCAGCATGGGTGGTGGCTCATGAAAGCCAGGAAATCTGGAGAGCAGGGCACAACCCACAGGCATCTCAACAGGTTAGAGAGCCTCTTTCGGCCAGCTCAGTTGGTCAGAGCCTCTTCTAGGCAGCTCAGCTGGTCTCTACTTCATCCAAGCAGCTCAGCTTGTGTGAGAGTGTATCTCAGCATGTCTTACTGTTTATATATGCTTGGGGAGGAAGGGCCTAGTGTTTCTGGTCAGTTTTAGGCACTTCCTGAAGCCTTTGAGTTGTTTACTTCCTAAATTTAAAATGCTTCCCTACAGGATGAAATGTCTCACCTCCCCATTAGAACGACCTGTCTTAAGGAACGTCCCTCCAAGATGGAAGGTTTTAATCTTGCAGAAAATTGTTACACAACACTCCTATAGAACACAAGAATACCTGAGTGACTGATGAATGACATTAGTCATTTATTTTCAGGACGCAGTGGTAGCAGAAGCCAAAGATAGTGGATTGAGGAGTGAGCGAAGGTGAAGTGGCAGAAGTGTAGAGAGCTGTTCTGTAGTTTGGCTTAAAAAAAAAAAAAAAGGCTAGGTATGGTGGTGCACGCCTTTAATCCCAGCACCCAGCACTCAGGAGGCAGAGACAGGGATCTCTGAGTTCAAGGCCAGCCTGGTCTACATAGTTCCAGGACAGCTGGGGCTATAGGGAGACCCTGTCTCAAAAAGACCAAAAAAAAAGATGGGATGTCCTAATTGGAGAAAGTGGGAAGGGACTGGGGAGGTGGTCAGTAGTAGAAAACTTATCTAGCACCCATAAGGCCCTGGGTTCCATCCGTAGCATCCCTACACATACACACAAGGGGTGGGAAGGTTTGCTGAGGGAGACTTGGTTATATTGGAAATCTAGGGAAAAAAAAACAAACCCTGTTAGGATGGTCATTGAAAGAGCAAGGTCTGGGGAAGGTGTGACCAGATGCCATTCTGGCTAGGTTAAACCACGGTTATAATATGAAGGCAAGGAACATTTATTCAGGAATAGGATATGATACTCAGGATGCTTTCAGTCCCAAGAGTAACTCCAAGGAAAGGGTTTATTACTTTAAAAATTTTGAATCGACTGGACATGATGGTACATACCTTTAATCCAGCACTCAGGAGGCAGAGGCAGGTAGATCTTTTTTTTTTTTTAATAAACAGAGCATACAGTAGGGGTTTATTTACAGAAGAGTAAGCACCCTACATTTACAGCTGCACGCCATAAAGTCCACACTCAAATATAGATCCTATGACCTCCCAACAGCGGCACAAAATGATGAGAGAGGTGCCTCTTGGTGTTCTTGGCTTAGATATCCTTTGGCCCTCCCCCCATGTGCAGCTAAGATTGATTGGGTGGGAAGGGTAACTGACTCGCCCCCTTGACTACTTGATTAGGGGTGGGCAGGAGCTTGCCCAGCATAGTAGTCAGAGAACATTTCCAGTTA
Organism: Nannospalax galili; assembly: GCF_000622305.1. Lineage (NCBI taxonomy): Eukaryota > Metazoa > Chordata > Mammalia > Rodentia > Spalacidae > Nannospalax > Nannospalax galili. The sequence continues at coordinate 2,381,658 of NW_008359996.1, read as the reverse complement.
ACACTCCACACCTTCCTCCGGCTCTTACATTCTTTCCACCAACCTCTTGCAAGCTTCGGAGAGGGTGGCAGGTGTGGGTGATCTTCCTCCCGTTGTGGCAAGGCACTGAACTTTCAGGTCAGGTCTCTGCATCATCTGTTTTCCGTGGGCTGTTGGCCAGTTTGAGTGGGATTCCATCTACTATACAAACACACAGCAAGAAGCAAGAACATCTAGACAGTGACTGCTATAATAACCTATGGGTGTAAACGCAAATGCTTGCTTGGTACTTCAGCAGGTGCATCATTTCCATCTAACAAAGCAATTGCAGTGGCTTCCCACTGGGGGCAGCTGGATCTTTGTGAGACACAGGCCAACCTGGTCAACATAACGAGTTCCAGGGCAACTGGTGCTACAGGGAGAGACCCTGTCTCAAAAAACAACAAAAAACTGAAATGTTGGAGAGATAGCACAGTAGTTAAGAGTACTGGCTGCCCTTAAAAAGGACCTAGGTTCAGTTCCCAGCACCCACATGGTGGCTAGCAACCATCTGTAACTCAAGTTCCATGGAATTTGATGCCCTCTTCTAGCCTCTACAGTTGCACCTACATACATGCAGACAAAACATATACATAAAGTAAAAATAATTTAATTCTTAAAAATTTTTTTAAAAGAACCAAAGGACTGGAGTGATTACTCAGTTGATAAAGTGCTTGCTGTAAGCATGAGGACCTGAGTTCGATCCCTAGTACCCCCATAAAAATGTTGAGCATGGTAGCACATGCTTATAATGCAAGCACTGAGGGGCCAGAGACAGATGGATCCCCAGGGCAAACTGGCCAGTTCCAAGCCAAGTGAGAGACTGTGACTCAAAAAAGATAGAATGACACTGAGATCCACCTGCCCTCCACACACACATACACACACAAAAATAGAAAATTTGGGGCTGGAGAGATGGCTCTTCTAGAGGACCGCAGTTCAGCTCCCAGCACCCATGTTGGGTGTCTCACAACTGCCTGTAACTTCAGCTGCAGGGGATCCAGTGCCCTGGAACACACACACACACACACATACACATAAAAATAAAATATTTTTTTTAGAAAATTGAAAATTCAGAATGATAACAACTTCGAGTGTGTGGAGCCAGAGGCCCAAACAGTGCACTTTTCAACTTGGCCTCCCTCTCTTTTATCTCTGCTTTCCTCTGGACTGTCTTTGTTTTAGACAGACTCTTACCTCCTTTAAAAAGATAGCCACTAGCAGCAGCTCCAAGCTTTGTTTTACTAGCTGAACTGCCCTCAAAGAAAAGGATCACAGCTTTTCCTGATAGCTCAGTCCTGTTGGCCCTATGCCCATCAGTGTGTAATGCATAATTTGGTCTTGCCCCATGTTCCTGTTACAACACTGTGTTATTCATGAGTCCCTTAGATCATACCTGAGTTTTTTTTAAAGATTTATTTGTGTGTATGTATTTGTGTGAGTGTATGCATATGTGTGTGTATGCAGATGGACACCCCTGCAGGGAGGTCAGAAGAGGGCTTTGGGTATCCTCTTTAACTCTCCACCTGTTCCAGTTTCAGGGGCTCTGACTCCCTCTTCTGGCCTTGTGGGCATTGCACAGATGCGCTTAGATATATGCAGGCAAAACACTCATACACATAAAATTAAAATAAATAAAGATAACTTAAAAAAACCAAAGTGGGCCTTTAATCCCAGCACTCAGGAGGCAGAGGCAGGCGGATCTCTGTGAGTTTAAGGCCAGTCTACATAGTGAGTTCCAAGACAGCTGGGGCTACAGGGAGACTCTGTCGCAAAAAAGACCAAAAAAAAACAAAGTAGATGAGGCTAGGGAGATGGCTCAGGAAGTAAAGCACTTGCCATGCAAGTGTCAGGACCACAGTTTGGATCCCTAGAACCCCATCAGGTGAGAGGTGAAGACATGGTCCTTGGGGCAAGCTGGCTACCTAGACAGCAAGCTGCCTCAGTAAATAGTTGAGAGCAATTGAAGAAGACACCCAAATGCAAAATTATGACTTCTTTCCACACATGTATACATATGCACCCAAACACGTATAAATATGCATGTGCACACATACTATATACACACAAATATACAACAAAAACTCACCAACATGGAAAGCAATTGAAGACACCCAAGGTCAACTTATGGCCACACACACACACACACAATTAAAATAGGAGTTTGAAGCCTCTGATGGTGCATCTGTAATCCCAGCACTCAAAAAGCTGAATCAGGAGGATCACAAGTTTGAGAACAGGCTGGGCTGCAAACTTGTGAGACCCTCTCTCATGAAACCAAAAAAATAAATACATAAAACTAATGAAATAGTTCTTTTCTTTGTCTTTTTTGAGATATGGTCTCCCTGTAGCTCCAGCTGACCTGAACTCACTATGTAGACCAGGCTGGCCTTGAACTCACAAAGACCTGCCTGCCTCTGCCTCCCGAGTGCTGGAACTAAAGGTGTGTGCCACCATGCCTGGCTGAAATAGTTCTTTTTAAATATTATATTATTTTTATTTTATGTGTATGTGTGTATTGCCTGCATATATATAAGTGCACCCATGTCATGCAGTGCCTTGGAGATTGGAAGAGGGCATTGGATCCCCTGAAACTGGAGTTAGGATGGTTGTTAGCTGCTATGTGGGTGCTGGGAATCAAACCTGGGTCCTCTGCAAGAGCAACCAGTGCTCTTAACCACTGAGCCATCTCTCCAGCCTCATGAAATAGTTCTTAAATAATCTAGTGCAAATGACTGATAATAAACATGAAAAAATGTTCAACATCACTAGCCAGCAACATCAGAGAAATTAAACTAGATTGAAGGTCAAGTGTGGTAGCACATGCCTTTAATCTCAGCATTCTCAAAGTAGAGGCAGATGAATCTCTGTGAGATGGAGGCCAGCCTGGTCTACTTAGTGAGTTCCAGACCAGTTGAGGCTCCAGGGAGACTCTGCCTCACTGCTGGTGGGACTGCAAACTGGTGCAACCACTATGGAAAGCGGTGTGGAGAAACTAAAAATAAAAGCAACATATGGTCCAGTTATACCACTCCTTGGCACAAAAGACTCATCCTACTGCAGAGATACTTGTATGTTCATGTTTGTTGCTTCCTTCACAATAGCTAAGAAATGGAAACAACCTAAATGTCCCTCAACTGAGGAATGAATAGTGAAAATGTGATACATTTATACAATGGACTTCTACTCGGAGGTAAAGAAAGACAAAATCATGAAATATACAGGTAAATAGAATGAACTAGGAAGTGTTATTCTAAGTGAAATAACAGAGTCAGAAAAACAAGCAATGTATGTTCTCCCCCACTTTCGGTTTTTAGCACCAAACCTTATATGTGAGTATATATCCTTATGTAACCACAGGAGGCAGGAAAGTGGAAAGAAACCATGGAGGTAAAGGGAAAGACGGACCTTGAGAGAGGAGAATAGTAGGAGACAGGTGTTACCAAGGAGGAAATAGGGAAAATGGGGGCATTTAACTATGAAGAGAGGGGGGGTTATAAAAGGAAACGTGGGGGTAAAGGGAAGAAGGAGCTCAAGAGAGAGGGAATAACAGGAGACAGGTACTATTAAGAGGGAAATGGGGAAAATGTAGGCACTTTTTCCTGGGGAGGGAGGAGGGATGGAGGGAGAGAGAGAGAGAGAGAGAGAGAGAGAGAGAGAGAATGAATAAATAATGCTTAGGTGGTATGAAAAACCAGAAGGAAATACATTAGTTCAAAAGTCTACTGAAAAATACTTATATATCTGTACATGAGTGCATCTGTATAGCTGAAGGCTATATAACAACAAGAAACACAGTGTCAGACAGGAGAAATCTGCCTTCAAGTTGTCGGTTTGGGTAGTCCAAGAGACTCCCAAAATAACACAAGCTGTTGCCACAACTTTTGATTACCTCCCAGAACTTGAAGGGAAGACCCTTTTGCTGAAGATAGGTCATACTTCAGACACAGGACTTGGAGCAATGGACCAGGAACTGACCTGGAAGCCTCCTCCCTGAAGACTAGCTTTCATGGTTATGGAGGACACTATGCAAGCTGCTAAGGGAGAAAACCAATCAATGGTTCAACCCCAGCTTTAAAGCCTAATGACCATACAATGACCAGCACGGTAAACTATCTCTAATGGTGCAGTAGTGGAATTTTCATCTTGGAGGTAATAAACAACTATCTAATTGAACTTAAAGCCTGCTCAGTTGGAGGGAACTCATGTGTGGTACTTTAAACATAGCCAAATACACATGGCTGGAAAGGTCATAGATCCTAGAGAAAACCTTACATCTGTCACACACCTAGACAAATGTAATTTCTTATTATATGCTAAATATAGATCCTTATATTTACAGACAAGTATGCCAGTCACCTTTCAAAAAGAAGCTTCTTTTGCAATAGATGGGGACTATTACAGAGTTTCACAACTGGTCACACACTGAGAATAAGTATGAGATGCTCAGCCCTAAAGTGACACATCTACAATGGATTCTCTACACCTAAGGTTCATGGAACATAGCAGAACAGGAGATAGAATATTAATGCATCTCTCAACTCTCACCAGTGAAGCTTCATGTAACAGAGGGAAGTTAACACAGAAAGCCACAAATTGGCCAAAATATAGAGAATAAGAGACTACAGAGTGTGTATCCCTGAACTCCTATATTAAACCTGCCACCCAGGGCACAGGGACCATTGCAGAGGGGGCAGAAAGATTGTGAAAGCCAGGGGTGGTGGATGATCACAAGAGTGTTTTCCAGGCTTCTGGGAACTTGCTCATATGAACTTACAGCAGTGGTGACAGCATGCACAAGACCCATGCAAACTCAAACCAGACAAAAACCCAGCATAGAACTGTGGAAATGAGCAAGAAGCCCCAGCCTTAGCTGAGGAACTATTGGCAACTGATCACTGCTGGGTGAGGGAGAGTGATCTTCTTAGAGGGAGTGATGCTAGAAAGGCTGACCAGGCTCCAGTGGATGAATTCACACTGAGGGACATCTGGGGACCCAAACTTTATTTAACATATATGACAGAATGCATGCAATCTGCTAGGGGAGCTATGAGGGATACAAATAGGGGAGGGGGTTTAAGTATGATTAATATATATTTTAGGAAATGCACAAAAACTCAATAAAAATATATATTGAGGGGCTGGAGAGATGGCTCAATTGTTAAGAGCACTGACTGCTCTTAAAGAGGACCAGGGTTTGATTCCCAGCACCCACATAGCGACTATGAACTGTCCTTAACTCCAGTTCCAGGGGAATCCGAAGCCCTCTTCTGACCTCCACGGCATTGCATGACACGGGTGCACTCACATACATGCAGGCAATATACTCATACATGTAAAATAAAAATATTAAAAAATATTTTAAAAATATATATGCATATTGAGTGCTGGGTGTGGTGACACATGCTTTTAATCTTAGCACTCAGGAGGCAGAGGCAAGCAGATCTCTGTGAATTCAAGGCTAGTCTGGTCTACATAGGGAGTCCCAGGCCTGCTGGGGCTACAGGGAGACTCTGTTTCAAAAATACCATATATATACATATATATGAAAAAACTACTTTGAGAGTCTATCTCATCTCTATCAGGATGGCAGTCATTAAAGAAATCAAGGGGTTGAGCTGAGCTCGGTGGTGCACACCTTTAGTCCCAGCACTCAGGAGGCAAAGGGGAAAGAGGGGAATTCATTTTTTAATTTTGTTTTGAGTTTTTTGTTTGGTTGGTTTTTGTTTTTTTGTTTTTTTGTTTTTTGAGACAGGGTCTCCCTGAAGCTCCTGCTGGCCTGGAACTCACTATGTAGATTAAGCTGGCCTGGATTTCACAAAGATATGCCTGCCTCTGTCTCCCAAGTGCTGGGATGAAAGATGTGTCCCACCATGCTTACCTTTAAAAGGGGAATTCTTGGGGCTGGAGAGATGGTTCAGCGGTTAAGAACACTGACTGTTCTTGCAGAAGACCTGGGTTCGAATCCCAGCACCCACATAGCAGCTAACAACTGGAACTCCAGTTCGAGGGGATCCGACATCCTCTTCTGTCCTCTGTGGGCATTGCATGACATGGGTGCACTTATCTACATGCAGTCAATACACGCATACACATAAAATAAAAATAATAGTCAGGAGTGGTGGCACACGCCTTTAATCCCAGCACTCCGGAGGCAGAGGCAGGTGGATCTCTGTGAGTTCAAGGCCAGCCTGGTCTACATAGTGAGTTCCAGAACAGCTGGGGCCACAGGGAGACCCTGCTTCAAAAAAAGACAAAAAAAAACCCCCACAAAAAACAAAACCCTGCCCCTCCTCCCCGCTTTAGTCCCAGCACTCGGCAGGCAGAGGCAGGTGGATCTCTGTGAGTTCCAGGCCAGTCTGGTCTACATAGCAAGATCCAGGCCAGCTGGGGCTACAGGGAGACCCTGTCTAAAGTTAAAAATCTTTGTGAATTCAAGGCCAGCCTGGTCTACATAGTGAGTTCAGGTCAGCTGGGACTACAGGGAAACCCTGTCTCAAAAAGACAAAAAAAAATTTATTATTTTTATTTTATGTGTATGAGTGTACTGCCTGCATGTGAGTACATCTGTGTCATGCAATGCCCAAGGAGGTCAGAAGAGGGCATCCAATTCCCCTGGAACTGGAGTTACAGACTGTTGTGAGCTGCCATGTGGGTGCTGGAAATCGAACCCGGGTCTTCTGCAAGAGTAACCAGTGCTCCTAATTGCTGAGCCATCTCTCCAACCCCTTAAAAGGGGAATTCTCTTTTTTCTTTTTTTTGTCTTTTTGAGACAGGGTCTCCCTGTAGCCCCAGCTGGCCCGGAAGTTACTATGTAGACCAGGCTGGCCTTGAACTCACAGAGATCCGCCTGCCTCTGCCTCCTGAGTGCTGGGATTAAAGGCGTGCACCACCACACCAGGTTTAAAAGGGGAATTCTTAGCCTGGTGAGGTGGCACACGCCTGGAGTTACAGGGAGACCCTGTCTCAATAAGACCAAAAAAAAAAGTGTGTGTGTGTGTGTGTGATTCTTATGCATTGCTGGTGGAATGTAAACTAGTCCAGCCACTATGGAAATCAGAATAGAGATTTAAAAAACAAACAACAACAACAACAATGAAACACTTAAAAATATGGGCTGGAGAAATGGCTTTAGCAGTTAAGAACACTTACAGAGGACCCAAGTTCAGTTATAATAGGCAATTCACAAACACCTGTAACTCCAGCTTCAAGGGATCTGATACCCTCGTCTTGATTCCTAGGGTGTTATGTAACAATCTCCTCTGATATAAAATCTTCCATCTTGGAAGGAAATGGAGTAAAAAACAGCATCTTATATATACATATATATGTATATATAACAGAAGTTTATATTTATATATTTTTTCTTTTTTCTTTTTGTATCTTATGTGTACAAGTATATTGCCTGCATGTATGTTATGCAATGCATGTGGAGGTCAGAAGAGGACATCATAGTCCCCTGGAGCTAGAGTTATCCACCATGTGGGTACTGGAAACTGAACCTAGGTTCTCTGTAAAAGCAGCCAGTGCCCTTAACCACTAAGCCATCCCTCCAGCCCCAACAAGAGGATGTTTTGAGGGGAGGTAAAACAGTCCATCCTGCAGACACGCTCCTTAAACTCAGGAAGTAGACAACTCAGGAGCTTTAGAAAGTCCCTGAAATTGACCAAATTCGCTAGCCCCTCCCTCCCTAAGCATATATAAACCCTAAGGACTGATCAGAGATGCTCTCAGCCAGCTGAGTTGCCTGGAGGGGACACTCTCCAGCCTGTTGAGCTGCCTGCAGGTTGTGCAGTGTGCTTCAGGTTACCTGCTTTTGTGAGTTGTCATTCATGCTGGGGTGGGCTTTGATGATGCAGCTGTCTTTGAGCCGATTCTGCTCTTGTAAGTAACACCTCACCCATACTTCCATAAGTAACCCCAATAAAACTCATTGGCTTACTAAGTTAGACTTTGGTAGTGTGCTGGAGAGCTTTAGTTGTCAAGTTGACACACCTGGGTAAAGGGAGCCTCAATTGGGGAATTGCCTCCAGTGGACCGGCCTGTGGCCATGTCTGTGGGGCATCTTCTTGATTACTGAGTGATGTGGGTGGTGCTACCCTTGAGCAGGTGGGCCTGTGTTGTATAAGTAAGCAGGTTGAGCAGGGGCCAGGAGTGCAAGCCAGTAAGCAGCATTCCTCCATGGTCTGTGCTCTAGGCTTCCGCCCTGAGTTCCTGTGGGTTTCCTGATTGTGATCCAAGAGATGTAAGCTGGATAAACGATTTCCTCCAAGCTGGGCATGATGGCACATGCCTTTAATCCCAGCACTCAGGAGGCAGAGGCAGGCAGAGCTCTGTGAGTTCCAGGTCAGCCTGGTCTCAATAGCAAATTCCAGGCCAGTTGGGGCTACAGGAGACCCTGTCTGAAAAAGACCAAAAAAAAAAAGAAAATCCATTTCCTCCCCAAGTTGGTATTGGTCAGAGTGTTTTGTCACAGCAATGGAAAAAAGTTGAACAGGTAGCATCCTTACTTTAGTCTGTCATTGGTTCCTTATGTAAGGTGAGTAGATGTTTGTTCATGTCTCCCCAGGAATAGTGTCACAGAACACACACACACACACACACACACACACACACACACGGCACCTGCATTCACATACCCACACACAGACACATATGTTTGCACATAATTACAAATAAAATAAATGTTAAAAATAAATAAAAATGCCAGGCATGGTGGCACACGCCTGTAGTCCCAGTACTTGGGAGGCAGAGGCAGGTGGATCTCTGTGAGTTCAAGGCCAGCCTGGTCTACATAGTGAGTTCCAGGACAGCTGGGGCTACAGGGAGACCCTGCTTCAAAAAAAAAAAAAAAAACAAATAAATAAAAATAGATCTGACATATGACCCAGCAATATCACTCCTAAGTATTTAAACAAAGGACTCTGAGTCAGCATATCAGGGAGATACTTACACATCCATGTTTACTGCAGGACTGTTCACAAGAGCCAAGTTATAGAACTGTTCTCGTTTGCTTCTCTATTGCTCTAACAAAACACTCTGACCAAAACCAACTTGGAGTAGAAAGGGTTTATCTTACATCTCCCAGGTCACAGTTCATCACTAAGGGAAATTGGGGCAGGAGCTGAAGCACAGACCAGACCATAGAGGACCATGGTTTACTGACTTGCTCCCCTTGGCCTGTGCTCAGCATGACTTTTTATACAACCCAGGACTACCTAGCCATTATCCACAGTGGGCTGGACCCTTCCACATCACTCAACAATCAAGAAAATGCTCCACAGACATGACCACAACCCAATCCAGTGGTGGAAATTTCTCAATTGAGGTTCCTGCTACCAAGGTGTGTCAAGTTGACAACCGAAGCTATCCAGCACAGAAACCAACAACCAAGGTGGCCATCAACAAAGACATGGATAAAGAAAATGTTGCATATATACACAATGGAATTTTCTCAGCTATAAAGAACAAAGTTATGTTCAAAGAACCATATTAAGTGAATTTACTCTTTTCAGAAAGACAAATGGGCAACATTTTCTCTCATTTGTGGGCCCTACACTATATAGACACATAAAATCAAAATCATATATATATACATATAATATCAAAGTAAAGGGGCTGCAGAGATGGCTCAGCGGTTAAGAACACTGGCTGTTCTTGCAGAAGACCCAGGTTTGAATCCCAGCACCCGCATGGCAGCTAACAACTGTACATAACTCCAGTCCCAGGGGATATGACGGCCTCTTCTGACCTCTGCCAGCATTGCATGACACGGGTGCACTTACCCACATGCAGGCAATACACACATGCACATAAAATAAAATAAAATAAAATTTAAATTTAAAGAAATATGAAAGTAAAAGCGAAACTGTGTAGGGGAACAAAGGGGATTAATGGGAAGAGTGAGGGCTGAGAAGAGGGGAGTGTGGGATATGTTCAGGGTACATTGTATGCTTGTAAGAAATGCCTTTATGAAACCCAATACCATATACAATAAATGAATACCAACTACATTATAAGGTGGGCATGGCGGAGCACACCTTTAATCCCAGCTCATGAAGCAGAAGCAGAGGGATCTCTGTGAGTTTGAGGCCAGCCTGGTGTATATAACGAGTTCCAGGCCAGCTAAGGCTGGCTACATAGTGAGATCCTGTCTCAAAAATTAGAATAACTAGGATTTGTTTGTTTGTTTGTTTGTTCTTTTTGAGACAGGGTCTCCCTGTAGCCCCAGCCTAATAACTAGGATTTTTTACTTTATTCTAAGTGAAACGAATACAAATCTGTTGAGTCATTGAGGGAGGGTTAGTTTCTGGTATGCGTGCGTGTGTGTGTGTGTGTGTGTGTGTGTGTGTGTGTATGAATGATTGTCTTTATATATTGTATATATTGTATATCTGTAGATGGAATCCAGGGTCCTGTAAACACTAAGCATATACTCTATCAATGAGTTACCCTCCCCAGTCCCAAGCCAAATATTTTTTTTGTATTATTTATTTTTTTTAATTAATTTATTTTTGTCTTTTTGAAGCAGGGTCTTCCTGTAGCCCCAGCTGTCCTGGAACTCACTATGTAGACCAGGCTGGCCTCGAACTTGAATTTTTTATTTTTTTATTATTTATTTTAAAATTTTTTATGTGTATTAGTATATTGCATGTGTGTTAGTGCACTGGTGTCATATAATGCCTGTAGGCGTTGGATCCTCTAGAACTGGAGTTATGAATGGTTGTTACCTGCCATGTTCATCCTCTGCAAGAATGGTCAGTGCCCTTAACTGAAGAACCATTTCTCTAGCCCCTCAAACCAAATTTTAAAAGAGGTTTAAAGTTTCAGTAATTCATCAGAATGACTCATAGAATGAAGTTGACAGGTACTAGGAATAAAAACATAATTTATAATTTATAGTCTGGGGAGGAGCCCAACAGCACTGTGTGTGGGGTAAGGGGAAAAGGAAGTGGGGATGCCATTTTATTCAAATGTACAAGGGAGAGTGTGAGAAAATGAAGAGTCCTGTTTTGCATGTGTTAAGTTTGTGACCAAGGTGCTGGCCCTTCAGTGGGGCGGACTTATTAATAGCTCAAGTGTAAACACTCAGAGGTCTTATATGGCCAGGCAAGGGGCCATCTCTAGATGTAAACAAATAACACCTACTTAAGTCACTTAGCCTCAGAACAAAAACCAAGAAATAAGTCTCAGTACCAAGTGCTGTTTGGTTCCCACCACCCACATGGTGGCTCACAACTGCCTATAATCCCAGTTTATAGGGATTATAGGGATCGGATGCCCCCTCCCGGCCTTTTCCAAGCCAATCAGCTCCCTAAAGTCATAAATTTTTTTACTTCCTTATGCACACAGGAATATATCCTTCCTTCATTTAACATAATTCACAGATGTTTCAGAGGTACCTGGTCTCCTGGTTTCTGCACCTCCAGACTCACCTGTCTTAGTCACTTTCTGACTGTGGCAGAATGCCTGATATAAGCAAAGTGAGGGAGGAAAGGCTTATTTTGGCTCATGGTTTGAGAGGGTTTAATCCACCATTGATTTTATCTCCATCAATTTGGGGCCTGGGTAAGGTAGACCATCCTGATGGCAGGAACATGTGGCAGAATCTGCTCAGCTCACAGCCAACAGGAAGCATGGAAAAACAATACAGGAGGGACCAGGGCAAGATGTTCCCAAGGACTCACCCCAGGGAGCTGCCTCCTTCAGCTAAGCCCTACTTCTTTTCACCATCTTCCAATCATGCCATCATTGTATAACCTTCCCGGGGAAACATAAAAGAAATGTGTGTTCATCCTAAATAAGGACACAGGCAGGCCAAAGAAAAATTCTGACATTTTTTTTAAATGGGAGGGAACTCATGTGTGGCACTGTAAACATAGCCAAATACACATGACTTAGAGAAAATCTAAATCTGTCATATCACTAGACAAATGTAATTTCTTACTATATCTAAATATGGATCCTTATATTTACAGATATTTATGCCAGTCGCCATTCAAAAAGAAGCTTCTTTTGCAACAGATGGAAACTATTACAGAGTTCCACAACTGGTCGCACATAGAGATAAGTGTCTGTGAGATGTCCAGCCCTAAGTGAACATCTACAGTGGAACCTCTACACCTAAGGCTCATGAAACATAGGGGAACAGGAGGTAGAGAGAATACTAATGCATCTCTCCACTCTCATCAGCAATGCTTCCTCATGCATTGAACACAATGAACACAGAAAGCCATAACTGGCCAAACTGTAGAGAATAATAGAGTGCAGAATGTAGGTCCCGGACAGGACTCTTACATTAAACTTCACCTGCTCAGGACTCAGGGACCATTTTGGAAGAGGGAGTGGAAAGATTGTAAGAATCAGGAGAGGAGGTACATGTCCTTAAGGAAACAAAGTCTTACAGGCTGAGCCATCTCTCCAGCCCCCAAGTTGATCATATATATATATAACAAAGATGCACTTCCTCTTGCGGTGTCTCCATCACCGTATGAGTGTATTGCCTGCATGTATGTGAGTGTACCTGTGTCATACAATGCCACAGAGGTCAAAAGAAGGCTTCAGATTCCCCTGGAACTGGAGTTAGGGACAATTCGTAGCTGCCATATTGGTGCTGGGAATCAAACCGGGGTCCTCTGTAAGAGCAATCAGTGCCCTTAACCTCTGAGCCATCTCTCCAGCACCCCCAAATTGATCTTTTTTAAATGAGTGATGCTAGACAGGCTGAACAGGCTCCAGTGGATGAACTCACACCAAGGAACATCTGGATTCACAAATTTGACTCAATAGGCCTTAACATATATGACAACATATATGAAGTCCTGTGGGTGGGCTATTGGGGGTTACAAACAGAGAAGGAGGGCTAAATATGATTAAAATGTATGAAATCCAGGGGCTGGAGAGATGGCTCAGTGGTTAAGAATACTGATTGTTCTTGCAGAAGACCTGGGTTTGGATCCCAGCACCCACATGGCAGCTAGCAACTGTCCCTAATTCCAGTTCCAGGGAATCCGATAGCATCTTCTGTCCTCAGCGGGCATTGTATGACACAGGTGCACTTACAGACATGCAGGCATAACACTCATACACACAAAATAAAAATAATATAATAAAAAAGCAAGAAATCCACAAAAATTCAATTAAAAAATTTTTTTAATGTGTATGAGTGTTTTGTCTGTCTGTATCTAAGTGCACCCATGTCATGCAATGCCTGCAGAGCCCAGAAGAGGGTGTCAGATCCCCTGGAACTGGAATTACAGACAGTTGTTAACTGTCATGTGGGTACTGGGAACTGAACCTGGTCCTCTACAAAAGCAGCCAGTGCTCTTAACCACTGAACCATTTCTCCAGCCCCCTCACCATATTTTTTTTTTTTAGTATTTATTTACTTGTATGTGTGTGGTCATGTGTGTCATGGCCTGAGTGTGGAGGTCAAAGGACAACTTTTCATTTCTCTTTATCATGCAGGTTCTGAATTCAGGGGTCAAATCAGGTCTTAAGGCTTGGCAGCAATCATCTTTACCTGCTGAACCATTTTGCCAGCCTCTCCTTTTTTTCAAAACCCAAAATGTGTTTATTGGGATGCTTTCTCACTCACCTTGGTTCAGGGTACTTTTAGTGCTGCATCTTCCAAAAGGAACATCCTTCTGTAAGCCCTGCTTTTCCGCCTGTAGGCTGACAGAGGACAGAGGAACAGCCAACACACAAGACTACCGTTTGTGCACGGATAAAGACCGTGCTGATTTTATAGCATCCTGGCCATTTCACATCCATGAAGTAGGAATTGGTCTCTGCACCAGGCGCTTCTTCTTGTGTTTCCTCTTCTCTTCTGGAGAGGGATGAAGGAGATCCTTTGCGAGAGGCATGTTCTCGTTGGGAGGTCCTCACCACCGGAAAGGGCCACTCCTTTTTAAAAAAAATATTTTTATTGGGGCTGGAGAGATGGCTCAGCGGTTAAGAGCACTGACTGCTCTTGCAGAGGACCACGGTTAGATTCCCAGGACCCACATGGCGGCTACGAACCGTCCTTAACTCCAGTTCCAGGGGAATCTGAACCCCTCTTCTGACCTCTGAGGCACTGCAGGACACGGGTGCACTCACATACATGCAGGCAATACACGCATACACATAAAATAAAAATAATAAAATATGTGTATGCGTGTATTGCCTGCATGTAGGTCAGTGTACCCGTGTCGTGCAATGCCCTCGGAGGATAGAAGAGGCCATTGGATCCCCTGGAGATGGAGTTACGGACAGTTGTTAGCTGCCATGTAGGTGCTGGGATTCAAACCCGGGTCTTCTGCAAGAACAGTGTTCTTAACCGCTAAGCCATCTCTCCAGCCCCATGCCCTCCTTTTAAAAAAAAAATTTTTTTTTTTAATTAAAAAATATTTTATCCAGGTGCTGCTGCCCCAGCGGCCGAGCTCGGCTGGCATGAGCATGTGGGTTCCGGCAGAGCCATGGCCAGCACCGTGGTAGCTGTTGGACTGACCATCGCTGCTGCGGATTTTGCAGGCCGTTTCATCCTGCAAGCCATGAAGCATGTGGAGCCTCAAGTAAAATAAATTTTCCAAAGTCTTCCAAAATCTGCCTTCAGTGGTGGCTACTACAGAGGTGGATTTGAATCCAAAATGACGAAACAGGAGGCAGCATTAATACTAGGTGTGAGCCCTACTGCCAATAAAGGGCAGATTAGAGCTGCTCATTGATGAATAATGCTCTTAAACCATCCAGACAAAGGAGACTCTCCTTACATAACAGCCAAAATCAATGAAGCTAAAGATTTACTAGAAGGTCAAGCTAAAAACGGAAGTAACTATGAATTTCAAATTACAATTAAGACTGTATATGAATATCAATTTTTGTAATAAAATGCTTTAGAGCTACAAAAAAAATTATGTGTCCCTGAAAGTGCCCAGAGTCCAGAAGATAGTGGCAGATCCCCTGGAGTGAAGTTACAGGCAGTTGTGGGCTGCCTGATGAGGATGCTAAGAACTAAACCCAAGTCCTTTGCTAGAGCAACAGGTGCACTTAACCTCTGAGCCATCTGTTCAGGCCCCCTCCCCCCATCTTTTCTTTGGCTTTTTGGATGCAGAATTTCATGCAGCCCAAACTGCAAACTCCCTAAGTAACAGAGGATGGTCTTAAACTTCTGTTCCACCCTGCTTATAGGAATGAATTCAGCCCCACACTGCTATTTTATGTCTCTAAACTTACAGCAGAACTCAAACCTAGGTTTAGAGCACTGGCTATTGTTAAAGCAGAAATGATTACAGGCACAGACAACATAAGGCACAAGCAAAACCAGACTCTGGGGAAGGTATGTTTATGTATACTCCCTCCTAGATCTCTCTCTCTCTCTCTCATCACGATCTCACTCTCTCTTTTTTTTTTAAGTCTTTTTTGAGACAGGGTCTCCCTGTAGCCCCAGCTGTCCTGGAACTCACTATGTAGACCAGGCTGGCCTTGAACGCACAGAGATCCGCCTGCCTCTGCCTCCCGAGTGCTGGGATTAAAGGCGTGCGCCACCATGCCCAGCTGCACCAATTCTTTTAAAACTAGCCTACCTCCATATCTCCATGAGTTCAAGGCCAGCTTGGTCTACCTAGTGAGTTCTAGGACAGCTGGGGCTACAAGGAGACCCTCTCTCAAAAAAGACAAACTAGCTCACCTCAAAAGACTGTGAGACCCCCCCCCCCAACCAATGAGGAAGAGACACAGTGCTTTTTGATTAGGTATGAAAACCCATCAGACTTCCAGCTTGGGTTTGCTTGTTCCAGCTGAATGATGAAACAGCCTTTTGAAAAAGTAAAAGCTATCTTGCTGAATTACTTCCACTTTGTCCAAGCGTTTTATGTGCAGTATTGGTGGGGTCCTTGGACATCAGATTTTATTTCTAACACAAAATTAATCAGAAACCACCCAATTACCATCTTATCTAGCAGTTATGGCAAAGTCATGCTATAGTATCCACTCAGTGAACCTCCATTTTCATTCTGTTCTCTATTGATCACAGGTGTGGCTGGACATCTTTTAAAGAGATTTTCCACATCTGAGGCAATATACAGTCAGTCCTGTTTCCAATGTCAAAATTTGATCATTATCTGTCAGGCTCCTCTGTCCCAAGAATACTGATAGATTATCTAAGGTCCTCTAATGAGACACATCCATGTGAGCCTTTGAATCTGCATGGCTTAGGGATTGTGGGCAGGGAAGGTCACTTTCTTGTGCAGAAGTGAGTTGCCATTAACAGGAGCTGTTATAGATAACTCTAAATTCTGACTTGCAGTATTTGGTGGCAGTAATTTGCTTCCTCCTTCCCCCTCTCCCTCTCCCTCCTCCTCTTTCCTCCTTCCTCCTCTTCCTCCTTCTTTTGAAACAGGGTCTCCCTGTAGCCCCAGCTGGTCTGGAACTCACTATGTAGACCAGGCTGGCCTTGAACTAAAAAAGATCTGCCTGCCTCTGCCTCCCGAGTACTGGGATTAAAGGCATGTGCCACTATGCCTGGCTCAGACTTCTTTTTATAGCTGTTTTTCTCATCATGTCACATCATCCCTATGGCTTATTATTATTTGCCTGCCAGATAATTTTGTAAGCTACCTCATACTCTAAACAGATGCTTTTTGTTTAAACCAGCCTATGTAAAAATCTGTGTACATCAACACTCCTGACTGGTTCATTCACTGTTATAGAGGATGCTACAGTCAACTGCTCTAGGAAGTATTTCTTCCCTTTCATTCTTGTGCTTCTCAAATTTCTGACATTTATGTACCTGTAACCCTAGCTCTGGGGTTGGAGGAGGCAGAGACATGAGGATCCCTTGGACTTACTGGCCACCAGCCTAGCTCCAGGTGCAGTGAGAGACCCTGGCAGAGAGTGATCTAGCAGAATACTCAATGCCCTCCTTTGGCTTCTGCATGCACATTTGCAGCACACATATATACCACATTTCCCCCCAACAAGAAATCAAAGAAACTCCTGAAGGAATCCCAAGAGAACACAGCTAAATTAAAGAAGTCCATACAAGTTATGAAAGAATTTATTAAAAGGCTATACTTTACTGTGTAATCAACTCTACCTATATATATTCTATACTACATTTTCTGTATCTCTTCTGAATTCTTGGGATCACAAGGACTGGGAAGGTGAGGGGGAGTCCTGCACAAAATCATAGTAACACCTTGACTTTTATTTATTATCCTTTATTTTTACCTTCTCAGACAGTTCAGATTCTGTAGCCTTAGAACTCGAGTTCCTGTCTCAGTGCCTCAAGTGCTGAGATTACAGACATGTGCCACTATTTCTAGCTCCGTTTGATTTTTAGAATCGGGTGTGGATATATTGTCCTTATTTCTGTCTAGACTATTGAATCATAATCTCTAGAAGAGGAATTAGGTAATCTACATCATTTGAAATAAATATTGTCAGCTGAGTTTTGACAGGGTAAGTTTCTGAACGGTAACTCAGAGTTAAGTAGCCTCTATTAAGGTCGAGAAGCTGTGAAAGTTGAAGGTCATTTACTACCCTTACACTCATTCACTTAAATAGATATTTATTGGGTTACTCGCCATGTGCTCCACTCTGTGTGAAATGAGGTCAAAAAAGACTCAGGCCGGGCGGGCGTGGTGGCGCACGCCTGTAGTCCCAGCACTTGGGAGGCAGAGGCAGGCGGATCTCTGTGAGTTCAAGGCCAGCTTGGTCTACATAGTGAGTTCCAGGACAGCTGGGGCGACAGGAAGACCCTGTCTCAAAAACAAAAAAAAACAAAAAACAACCAACCAACCAAACAAAAAAAGACTCGGGCTCTTAGAAGCTTCCCAAGCTGGCCCTCATCCCAGGTGTCAGAAATATGCAACTAGGTGTCAGAAATGCAAATTAGGGGTTAGGGTGGGTGGAGATACCATTAAAAAAACTGCTACTGAGGACTTTTGGGGGAGAGGGTTTGGCTCTGGTAGGTCAGGCAGTACAGGGTCCACAGAGCGGATACTGGAGGGCCAAGGACTGAAGCCTCGGACCCCATCCCTGGCGCCAGTTAATTTCCTTTCAGAATTCCCTTCTGAAGTCCCTTCTTGGAGAAGGGATGAGTGACACCCGAGCGCGAAACAGGGTCTCCTCACACGGCCCAGAGCTCTCTGCATCAGCGTCCGGGCCGCCTCTGCCTCTCAGACCCCGAGACCTTCCCTCCCGCCCGGACCTAGCACTAGCCGTAGCAGATGGCCATCCCAAACACGGCCTCAGTCCCCTCCTCAGGAACTACAATACCCATGAGCCTTCGGGGCACTGGTGCATTGTGGGACGGCACGTCTTCCGACTTTGTCTCTCAGCCCCTGAGGCGGAATTGTGGATATTCTCCGTCCTTCCCCGCCTGGAGACAGTAGCGTCCTCCTCTTCCGGATATCAGTGGCTATGGCCATAAAAACTGGCGGATAGAGGGGCCTAGACTTGCTCTCCTGGTCTTATTTCCGCCGGAAGTAATCTGCAGACGCTAGTGCCCTTCCTCAGTTGCACGCGCCGGCTCCCAGTGTCTAGTACTCGGTCCCCGTCGCCGAGTACTACCACAATGGCGGCCGCCACCCTCCTGAGAGCAACGCCCCGCTTCAGCGGTGAGGAGGCGGGGAGGGCGAAGGCAACCCGGAGACCTGAGGGGCGTCGAGGGAGTGGGTTCGGATCCTCGCCCTGACTCCAAGCCGCTTTCCAGCAGGTCTTTGCGCCAGTCCGACTCCAGTGTTGCAAGGTCGGCTGCAGCCGCTGAAGGCCCGGGCATTGCCCATCTTGTGCCGCGGCCTGGCGGTGGAGGCCAAGAAGACCTACGTGCGCGACAAACCCCATGTGAATGTGGGTACCATCGGCCATGTGGACCACGGCAAGACCACACTGACCGCGGCCATCACCAAAAGTGAGTGCCTGGAGGTGGGTGCGTCCTGTCTGCTGGAGGACCGAGCCGGGAGGTGCGGCCAGTTGGGTGTCTGCTGTCCGCTGGAGTTGAGTGTGCACCAGGAGACGGCTCAGACAGGGCTAGTTTGCAAGATGCAAGAGACAGGTTTCCCCGAACGTGAAGAGCGTTGATGGGCACAAACGGAAGACTGCATGGCTCCCTTCTAGCCGTGTGCAATAGCCTGATCTGGAAGGAGAGGCTGTCCCAGTACTAATTATCCCTCCACCCCCAAAGTTATCTCTTCTGGAAGAATTGGGGATTTTAGAGGGAGGGGCGTAAAGCTGTATACTTACAGATTGTGTTTATGTGGGACGGACCCAGACATGTGGCCTGAGCCTAGCTTCTGGCTATGAACTTAAACTGACAGGTGTGTTCTGTCCCCTTTGTCAGTTCTAGCAGAAGGAGGTGGGGCTAAATTCAAGAAGTACGAGGAGATAGACAATGCTCCTGAGGAGCGAGCTCGAGGTATCACCATCAACGCAGCCCATGTGGAGTATAGCACTGCAGCCCGCCACTATGCCCACACAGACTGCCCTGGTCATGCAGATTATGTTAAGGTGAGGGTTGCTGGGGACAGCCAGAACCTGGTTCCCCTCGGTTGAGGGGGAGGAGGTGAAGATAGTGATGGTGTTTGGATATGCAGTCAAGGATTTGCTATGACTGTGGATGGTAAGGAGATGGCAGTGGGTGGAAGGCAGCGACAGCGACGGTTCTTCGTAGCTGCTGTAGCTAGATGGATGCATAAAGAAGGCCTTGAACCAGGCTATTTCTTCCCCTCCCACCCAGAATATGATCACAGGCACTGCCCCTCTGGATGGCTGCATCCTGGTGGTGGCAGCTAATGATGGCCCCATGCCCCAGACCCGAGAGCACTTACTACTGGCTAAACAGGTACTGTGTGTGGTCTGAGTGAAAATGGAAAGGGAAAGTGGGAAGTTGGGTGAATTGGGAAACATCTCAGCCCCCTTTCCACCTACAGATTGGAGTAGAGCATGTTGTGGTATATGTGAACAAGGCAGATGCTGTCCAGGACTCAGAGATGGTGGAGCTAGTAGAGCTAGAGATCCGGGAATTGCTTACTGAGTTTGGATATAAAGGAGAAGAGACTCCAGTTATCATTGGCTCTGCTCTCTGTGCCCTTGAGGTGAGGAAAGATCAGGCAGGGGCTGCTGCTGGTAGGATGATGTAGAGCTTTGCTTATGTACCTAGAGTCTAGCCTTCAGTGAGAGCAGAAAACTCAGTCCCATTTCCCAACAGCAAGGTGATCCTGAGCTAGGTGTGAAGTCAGTACAGAAGCTGCTGGATGCTGTGGACACTTATATCCCAGTGCCCACCCGGGACCTGGAGAAGCCCTTTCTGCTGCCTGTAGAGTCAGTTTACTCTATTCCTGGTGAGGACTGTGCTCATTTAACCCCTCCCCATAGCGGCCACCAAACCTGGGGTCCCTGATGACCTGTCCTATTTCCTCCCAGGCCGGGGTACAGTGGTTACAGGAACACTAGAGCGTGGTATTTTGAAGAAGGGAGACGAGTGTGAGTTGCTGGGACATAACAAGAACATTCGCACTGTGGTGACAGGTATAGGAAGGAAACCTTGGGGCCCGGGCTAGCTCCAGAATGACCTTCCCCCCTGTACATGTGCCTTCCCTCTGCCTCAGCCCACTTCCTCCTCTTTTTCCTCCTAGGCATTGAGATGTTCCACAAGAGCCTAGAGAGGGCTGAGGCAGGGGATAACTTGGGGGCTCTGGTCCGAGGCTTGAAGCGGGAGGATCTGAGGCGTGGTTTGGTCATGGTCAAGCCAGGCTCTATCCAGCCCCACCAGAAGGTGGAGGCCCAGGTGAGAGCTCCAGGTGGTGGTATGCAGGGCTGAGCCAAGTTGTCCCTTGCAGTATTCCAGCCAACCTGATCACCCTTATTGCCCCTCCAGGTTTACATCCTCAGCAAGGAGGAAGGTGGCCGCCACAAGCCTTTTGTGTCCCATTTCATGCCTGTCATGTTCTCCTTGACTTGGGACATGGCCTGTCGTGTCATCTTGCCTCCAGAGAAGGTATGATGGGGCTGGGGGATATGAAGGAGTTGAGTGCTCTACCTGGGCATTCTGTTCAAAGATGGAGCATGGCATACTGCGCCCTTTCCTTGGGTTGAGAGAGGCTGACTGCTGCCTGTAGAAGTGAGTCCAGCAGGAAGAAGCTTGTGGCAATAGGGATATGGGTCTTCACCTTTCCGTAGGCCAGATTAAGTTAAAAGCTTAGCTGCACTATCATTACCCAGAGAAACATGCCCTAGAAAAGGGTGTCTGTTTAATTCCTGTCCTGTTGGCTAAAACTGCAATCTCAAATTCCTCGTCAGTTCCTCCCTTTTTCTTGCTTCTTACATGGGCCCGGTAACTGGGAGGGATGAAGCTGTTCTGACTCTTCAGTCTCCTGCATTTTCCTAGGCTGTCAACAGTCACTAAACAAAGGTGTCCTGATGCCTGTTCTGGTCCTTCTCCCCTGCCCCACTAGGAACTTGCCATGCCTGGAGAGGACCTGAAGCTTAATCTTATCTTGCGGCAGCCCATGATCTTAGAGAAAGGCCAGCGTTTCACTCTGCGAGATGGCAACAAGACTATTGGCACTGGCCTTGTCACTGACACACCAGCCATGACCGAGGAGGAGAAGAACCTCAAGTGGAGTTGAGTCTGGACCTCTGCTCAGGTTGTTGAGCTTAGGGTGGACACAAACAGGCTGCAACCAAGCAGAGTACTAGATGGACATTTGCCCTGCTCACAAGGGGGTGGCCTCCCAGGTGAGGCAAATAAACTATTCTGTGAATAACTGGACCCGTGTTTTGTCTTGTGTAAGTGGAGGAACATGGAAGTCACCCAGGACAAATGAGTTGTGTGACATCCCAAGGCCATTTGAGTTTCTCTGGCATACAGGCTAGACAAACTCAGCCTCTTCAGAGCCATCATCAGTGCTGTGACAGCTTGAGAAAAAGTATCTAGTCCAGGGAGCAAAATGGCTACAGTGATGTGTTACTTTCCTGGACTGGAAAAAAATGGTTATCGCTTGGAGCCACAATGGCTCACCTCAGATGCTATTCCTTTTTTTCCTCTCCAGTGCCTACAGTTTGTGTCTGGCTTCCATGTTAATCTGTAGATCTAGCACTCAGTACTGTCATCTGTCCTGTGTGCTTGACAGCTCATCACTGTTTTCAAGTAGAGATGAGGCTAACAGTGAGTTTAGGGTGGTAAGAGTACAGCTCAGTGGTAGAGCATTTGCCCAGCTGGGTTTAATCTCCAGCACCATATACACAAAACTTTCACTGGGATGAAAAGATTAAAAAAAAAACAAACCCAGGTACGATAGCACATGCCTATAATTCCAGAACTTGAAAGGTAGAGGGAGAAAGTACAAGGCCAGACCTCAAAATAAAACAACAAAAACCCCAAAAAGGCTGGGTGTGATGGTACAGCCTTTAATCCTAGCAGAACAAGCATACCTGCTTGGGACAGCCTGGTCTACATACTGAGTTTCAGGCTAATCGGGGTTACATAGTAAGACATGTCTCAAAAACAAAAATCACTCAGTAAAGATTGTATCCTAATTATACCTGGTGAAGTGAAAGTTCTTGGGCCCAATCTGACAGCTGGCTTAAACAGAAAACTTGGGGGCTAGAGAGATGGCTCAGTGGTTAAGAACACTGGCTGTTCTTGCAGAAGACCCAGCTTCATATCCTAGCCCCCACATGGCAGCTAACAACTATCTGTAACTCTAGTTCCAGGGGATTTGACAAGTCTGTTCTTCTGTCCTCCTTGGGCATTGCACAACATGGGTGCACTTACATACGTGCAGGCAATACACACATAAAACAGAAAACTTGCCATGTGTGGTGGTACCTGCCTTTAATCCTAACTTTCGGGAGACTGAGGCAGGCAGATCAAGGCCAGCCTGGTCTACATAGTTCCAGGAAACAGAAAACCTGATCTGACCACAACGTTGTGAACAAAACAGGTTAAGTTTCCTATTATGCTCTGCCATTAAGGAAAGGTATACATAAGGAAAAAAGCAAACAGCACCATCCATGACAAAAGGTTTGTTTTCCTAGTGCTTTGGTTTGAGACAGCCTCACCTTGTAACCTTGGCTGGCCTGAACTCAAGAGGTCCACCTGCCTTTGCCTCCCAAATACTAGGCCTTTACTAGTGTTCCAAGATTGACGATTTCACAGGACAGTTCCTGATTTCATGAAAGCTAAGCTGTCTTCCAAGTCAGATTTCTACCCAAGGGTGACAAATCCAATCTTCCCATAGTGTCAAAGAACAGCAGTACCTACCAGTACCACCCTCCACATTACTATAGGTACCTTTACCTCCATCTGCATATCTCAAACCAACAGAAGGCTTCCCAGCTTCCACTTCCTCCCCTGCCTGACTCTAGCCTTAAGGGCCTTTTTCCTTGGAATGCCAATCCTGCCATGCCAGATTCTGGGGATTCTTCCCATCTCTTCCTGACCTCTTGGAAACAAATTTTTAGGTATGGTCCAAGGTAGGAAATCTTACAAGCCATTACCACCATCCCCATATTCAGTGTCCTGGGAGAGTATGTTAAAGCCAAGGTCAGGTTACAGAATTCCAAACTGAAGAGATGGCTCAAAGGTTAAGAGCACTGGCTGTTCTTGCAAAGGAACTGGGTTTCACTTTCAGTAACCACATGGTGGGTAACCATCTAGTTCCGGGTTCCAGGGGATCTGACACCTGGCCTCCATAGGTTTGCACACAGAGATACAAGCCAAACACTCGTAAAACAAATTTTTTAAAAATCAAAACTGCCTCCTTGAGCATCTCCTTTGAAGGCTGACTTTACACTCTACCAATCTTGCCTTCAACTAGCAGCTTCACCCCTTCTAGGTCTCACCCACACCCAAGACCTTAGCTGTGTACCAGGTGGCCCAAGTCCAATGGCCACAAATACTAAAACCATATTCAACAAAGAACAGAATTCCCCAGATGTACATACAGTACACTCCTATCACTAACTCTGGAACTCACCTTCATCTTAGGTCCAAAGAAACTGGCTTCATTTTTACGAGGAGAAAATAAGTGACAAAACCTATCACTAACTCTGGAACTCACCTTCATCTTAGGTCCAAAGAAACTGGCTTCATTTTTACGAGGAGAAAATAAGTGACAAAAGTCTCATTAAGCTTGATAATTACCCCCATTAGTCTTCAAAAAGCAAAAGGCAGGAAGGTTAAGTTAGTTTAAAATTTTATTTTTATTAATTTTTTTGATATTTTTATGTAATAAAAAGTAAAAGTCCTTGAGGCATCTGTCTGTCTGTCTCTCACGCAGGACACTCAAGTTAATAGGGAAGAACAGGGGGCCCAAGTCTGAGGTTATAAATAATAGAAAATAAAAGATCTTCCGTCTCCAGCGGGGTAATAGATGAAAGGATGGGAGGGGCAAGACTGGGTGGGACCCCGAAGGGGCAGAGCAGGAACCTCCCCACCCCCGCTGGACCCTAGCCCTGCCCACTTCAAGGACCCCTCCCATTCAAGGTGCTTGGTAGGAATTCCCCAGCTCCCCCAGGGAAAGGGGTTTGGGGGGAGAGGGGCTGGGACTGGTCCGAGCTGCTGGGGGAAGAGACATAGATCACTCTTCCCTCCACTCATGGAGGTCTCAGGTCGCGGCCAGGACAATCTTCAGTTCCCCGGGGGATGGAAGGGGAGCTGCTGGGAGGGATGAGATTGAACTGGTTGGAGGGGAAAGAGAAGAGAGCAGGAGCATTAGAACCCGAGCAGCTGTCCCTCTGTCAATGCGTCCAGGGGGCATGGGGGTGTGGGGAGGAGCGGCCTCCTCCAGGTGTCTCAGGGGGCTGTCAGAAGCACAGGTCAATCGCTGTTTCCCAGTAGGCCAGAGCCCTTACTCAGGTGCCCAGCTCAGCCCCCCACGCCCCAGTCTGGCCCTGTCTGCTGCGCTGACCTTACCTCGGCTAAGTCAGGAGACAGTCGGGGTCACTGAGAGCTGGGGAGGCAGTGGGGAGGGGGGCTGCTGGATCACAACTGAGCGAGGACGGAGGGAAGCAAAGGACAGAGCCAGGAGCAAGCCCCTGGCGGCGGCGACTGTGGCTTCTGCCCACCCTACATACTTCACAGACAGGTGCGGGTCGGCGGGCGCCCTCTGGGACAGCCCTGCCTCCAAGACCCCTCAATCCCCACCCAGAACCCGTGCATCCTGCCCCACCTGCAGCCCCTCAGCTCTTCCATGCCAAATTCCCCCAGCTAACGAGAACTCACGAATCCTGTCATCGGCTCCTCCTGGAAATCCAGGCGCCTGGCCAGGCTGCTCACCTTGGGGGTGTCCGATGTAGGGGTAGGGTGAGGGTGTGGAAGCTGAGAGTGCAGGCACCCCACTCGGGGGCACCGCGCCTTGGGGGGGCCCCCCATGGCCCTGGGGGGGGTGCAGCAGCATCACCTGGGGCGGGTGGGGAGCCCCAGGGTGTGGGGGCGGGGCTGCTGTGACTCCAGTTTGGACATGGGCCTGCAGAAAGAATAAAGCTTTGAGTACCCATTTTGGAAGTTCTGAGAACTCCCTGTCAGAGTGGCCCTGCCAAAGGGCACAAGGCACTCTGGAATGGGACCAGCCCCACAACTCACATGTTCTGACAATGATGTTTAAGAAGCCAGTCTATGGTTCCTACCTGGGTAACATGGGCCATGTTGGTGAAGCCGTGGGGCAGCTGCTGGTGGGGATGGATGGCATACACAGCAGCTGGCTGGGGAAAGCTGCTCTGAGGGGACTGAGCAGAAGGTCCCGGTGGTAGAGAAGGCGGTGTGCCTGTCAGGGCCCCTGGATGGTACAGATTCTGTTGTGGTTGTCCACTGCCCAGGTGTGGGGCCTGCCCCGCCTGGTGCTGTCAAGTGGAAAAAGAAGCCTGAGTACCACCCACAATGTTACCAGGCCAACCGCCACCTCACCCTCACCCCTCATCTCCCTGCTAGAAAATGACCCAGCTCTGTTCATCTTCCAGCTCCCCATTCTGCTCCAATCACAAAGACCTCCCACACGCTCCCCAACATAAGAGGCACCTGGACGGGACTAGGAGCCGCATGCTGGGATTGCGGCTGGCTCCCAGTAGGCGTGGTGGCTGGCTGCGGCTGGTGGCCATGGAGCTGCGTGGCATGGTGTGGATAGGACTGGTGAACAGTGGCTGCAGCAGGGAGGAGAGACCCAGTGTTGAGCACGCCAAATGGACAGAGGCACACAGCATAGTGACGAGGCGGGGGCCCTGGAACTCACCATAGAGGGCTTGGGGGGTAGGCTGCTCTGCAGAGGGGTACTGAGGGGTAGAGGATGACACAATGGCCTGAGGATGGCTACCCGACGTCAACATTCGTGGGTTACTTTGAAGCATAGGGGCAAACACCGGCTGCAAGAGACAGGGAGCAAAGTGGTCACAGAGAAGCCTGTCCCAGGAGCCAACACATGCACAGCACCGCCTGAACCTCAGCAGTTCTCTTAGATCACTCCAGAGCGAAAAACAGACACAAGAGTTCAATGCCTTGGCTGGAGGCATTAAATCCAAAGACAACCAACCAAGTCTGTTGATACTGCCAATCCCACACCTGCTCCCCTACCCCAATACCACTGCCTCCCTCCCTCAGGTTGCGTCTCAAAGATGGAAAAGCTGAGCTTCATGGTGAGGGTTCTATACTGTACTTCCCCCTCTTATGCCCTTGGTCACCTGTGAAGGGTAGTGTGCCATAGGCTGCATCATGGCAGGCTGGCCTGGGAACTGCTGCGGGTTGTAGGGGATGTAGGAAGAGTAGGGTGTGGCAGCCACCAGGGGTGGGCCAGCAGCAGCAGCAGCTGCCTGCATCATCGGAGGGGCTGAGGCTGGCTGGTGTTGGTCCGAGCGCTGGGGAGGAAGGGAGCCTGCGAGTGGGGGGTAAACAGCGCAGAGCTCAAGCTCCATCTGCCAGGAGGCACTAGGCAGCCCCAACTGCCCCTCCCAACCCTGCTCACCTTTTGCACCCCGGTACTTGCCCTGCTGCCCAGGCACCGAATTGGATACAGGATACGGATACATTTGAGGCGCCTAGGGACAAGAATAACAGAGGCTCAATAGACTGCTCACCAATATCCAGAAAATGACTAAAGTGGAACCCAGCCCTTCTCTTGGGCTTACACCCAGCCTACCTGCACAGCTGGTCCCATGTGGATCTGAGGTATATAGGAGATGTACTGGGGGCTGTAAAGCCCACTCTGGCCTGCTGTCAGCACCGGTATGGAAGGTGTTGAATGAGTACGGGGCCCTGGTGAAGTTGGGGTACTAGTGGATTTGTTCTGTATGAGACAAGAGAAAACATTTATTTCTGTACTCCACCTCCACACCAGCCCTTTTAAATTAACAGCTAGTATTCATGGAGTGCTGTGCCAAATACATTCTGCACTTTTCCTTAGTTAAGCCTTACAGCAAATCATGAGAGAGGCATTCTCAAATTACAGGAGAGCAAACAGGTAGAAAGCCTTAAAAGGCTTGTCTGGCCAGGCAGGGCAGCGCACGCCTGTAATCCCAGCACTTAGGAGGCAGAGGCAGTAGGATCTCTGTGAGTTCAAGGCCAGCCTGGTCTACACAGTGAGTTCCAGGACAGCTGGGGCTACAGGGGAGACCCAGTCTCAAAAAGACCAAAAAAAAAAAAAAAAAAAAAGTGTGTCTAAAATTAAAAAACACCTTAAAAAACAAGCACAAACACAATGAGGATGCCTGTAAGGACCAAAAAAAAAAAAAAAAAAAAAGGCTTGTCTGAAATTCAGAAACCCTGTAAGCATACAGGTTCAAGCCAAGTCAGGTGGTTCAAGTGAAGTTCATGGTACTTCATGCAGATATTCAACATGCCAAATACTAAAAAACAAAGAAGACTGTTGGACTCAACCACACCCCTTACCACCCAACCTTGTAGACTTCACTGTTTGCCTTAAACCAGACCACCTGCTGTCATGCATAGACTACTCTAGTACCTCATCATACTACAGGACAGTCTGCTGTAGTGATGGTGAAGTGCTCTCCTGCAACTGTGCTACACTCAAGACGCCCTCATGAAAACCCAAGTCCACATTCGCCCGTCCCATCTCACCACAGACAGCAGAGGCTTTGTGGGATTGAACTCCTTGGCATTGGGGTTCAACGTTGACTTCTTTACTTGTCTGTAAAAGAAAATAAAGCCAGGTCTTGGGGCATGCCCTTCACCAACTAATATCCACCAGAGCTCCTCACTCCCTACCGCCACTACCACTTACTCAGCAACAGGACCCTCATCTTTGTCATCTCCCTTGATGAGGCCCACTGGGGGGCTACCAGTTTGGCTGGGGCAAGGTGGTGGGGGCTGCTCTGGCCCCTCAGTGCCCCCTACTGCTGCCAGGGGTGGTTTGTCTTCCTTATCTGATATGGATTCTGTCTTGGAGGAGACTGGAGACCCCATGGGCTCTGAGGTCAGTAGGCCATCCACCTCCTTCTCCTTTCCTTTGGCCTCTTCTTTTAAGATCCGGGAAGGAAAGGGATCCAGGCTGGTCTCAGGGGAGCTACTAGGTTGGAGCTAGAAGAGATAAACCACATACCATATTGTCGGGTCCAGACCCCAGACCATACCACCTTCTCCCTTCATCCTTGCTTGAGCTCACCTTTCTCATCCACTTGGCCCTAACACCCCCATGTTCCGCTAATATCCTGGCTTCTTTCTCTGCTTCACTCACCTTAAACTGGGCTCCAAACTTCCTCAGTTCTTCCAGTTGAAATCGCTTCTGTTCATTCTGAAGGCCAGGGACTATGAGAAAACAAAGAAGAAAAAAAAAAATGAAAATACATTTCTTACAGAAAGGTAGTCACACAAGGGCTACTGGAGGACAAGAAATGAAAGAAGACTGAGTTGTTCTTGAGAATCTTATCCATATTTTCAAAGTGATACTCCCCAAAGCAAGATGGTATTAAGACCCCAACAGAGTAAAAGAATCACCCTTACCTTTCCCAGCTATCCGGGCCAGCTCTTGGGGCTCCAGAGTCCTACCAGGCTCCTTAATTGGGAGTTCTTTCACTGAGGAGAGAGAGAGATGCTTTATGCCCTACTTATTCAGAAACACACATACAGCTCTCAACCATATACCTGGCTCTTACCATCTGTGGGGGCCAGGGAGATCTTTGGAGAAGCTGGGGAAATAGAGCCTGCTCCAGGATCCACGACTGATGATGTCACAGGGATGGAGGCAGAGGATGCCACTGCCGATCCAATGGGAGGCTCAGGACAGGAAGCTGAGACTGGGGCAGGGGCAGCAGACTTGGGAGAGCGTGGGGGGTACATCCGACCCACTGTAAGAAAAGGGAGAGCTATACAATGGTTACTGCTGGCCATTAAGTAGTGAATACAGGGGACTTATTCCCTGTAGCTCCAGCTGGCCTGTAACTCACTATGTAGACCACGCTGGCCTTGATCTCACAGAGACTGGCCTGCCTCTGCCTCCCAAATGCTGGGATTAAAGGTGTGCGTCACCACACTGGGCTGGGGAGATGGCTCAGTAGCTAAAAGCAATGGTTGTTCTTGCTTTCGATTCCCAGTACCCACATGATGGCTAACAATACTCTGTAACTCCGGTTCCAAGGGATCTGATGTCTTCTGACCCCCATGGGCACTGCAGACATGAGTGTACTTAATATTTATTGTAAGCAATACACTCAAACACAGAAAATTTAAAAAGAAAAAAAGTTATTTTTAAAAAACATAGTAGTAACAAGTCTAAAAAAAGTATCTGTCAGTTACAACCCATAGACTGATATAGGTCAAGATTTCCTCATGAAGGAAGCTGCAAAGCTGTTTCTCAAGAAGAGTAAATCTAAGACCCTACCCACATACCAAACATCTATCTTCAAACTGCCTCCCAGCATTTCAAGTACTTGATAAATTTACCTCCCTGTACAAATTTCTACCCATCTTTTCAGCCAGCCCCACTGAAGCTCTCTACCTGTAGGTGGTGGTGGAACAGAAACTTCTCCAGAAGGCCTATTGTTGGGTGAAGACAGAGACTTGGCACCTCTTAGAGGACGCTGTGCCTTGGGGGACATGCGGGAAGGGCCTATTTTTTTTTTCAAATGTGAAGAAAAAGAGACAGAGGACTTGGTATTATAACAGCACTGATTTTTCTGCCAACCCATCTAAAATCCTGCCCTTCCCGCCCTCTTCACCCCAAGTTTTTAATTTCATTACCTACCTCCATTAATACCACGAGCCTCAGATCCAGGGCCAGGGCTGCTATTGTCAAGATGGTGAGGGCCACGAGGTGGTAAAGAGCTAAGGCCAGGTCGCCCACCCCGAGAACTGCTGCATCGAACTCCTCCACGGGGACCTTCTCGAACTCGTTGAGGCAGAGGGATATACTTCCCCTCCCTGGGGAAAGACTCAAGTAAGGTCAGAGGCCTCCCAAACCCATTATTTATAACATGGGGCCTTTTCTTTCTAAAGCATCCCCACCCTGTATCTGACTCCAATTTTCACTATCAAGTCTGAATTCTGTCCCAGATCAGTATTTTTTGTCTATAGACTTTAGACCTTGTTATTCTACCCAGACCCAGTCAAACTGGCCACGTGTTCCAAAATTTTACCACGCCTTACCTATTGGAAAGAGGACCATGTCCAGTTGAAGCTTTTCGCAAGATACCAACTGAGCACATACAATTTCTTTTTGTGATAGAACTCTCTCTCTCTCTCCATCCATCCATCCATCCATCTGAATATGAAGAACTATATACTAGGAAATTTCCTTTCTAAATCCACTGTTACTCTTGCTGCACTAACTTCCTAGACTTTACACCTTAATACTGGGAACAACTGGGCATTAGCCTAAATCTATGATGGTGAAATTTAATAATACTGTACAAAGCTCTTGGCCCAGGCCTGGACCCTACTGAAATCCTCAAGTAGTCCTGGCTGGACCGATAACTACCTGGATGCCATGTTGGGGCTCTCCCGCCCTGACCCTTGCCGTTGAACTGCACTGTGTTTCTCTTCTTCAGTGCGCCCATCATCATTCTCCATAGCAATTCGTAGACGGTACTGGGGGCTTGATTCAATCTCTCGTGCCAGCTGGGCTGCACGCAGCTCCCGCTGCCGGAACTCTTCTGAGTTGTCCTTTTCTAGAGGCACCCTGAGAGTACACCCCAGTACAAAAAAACAAATGAGGAAAAAGGAAACCATTACCACTAATCCTAAACTAGTTCAGTTATATACATGGGTGTTTAATAACTGGTGTTTTTTCTTTTGTAGTATTGACTGAACTCGGGACCTCACACATGCTGGACAAGCGTCCCACCACTGAGCTAAATCACCAGTTCGGTTAGTATCCATTCAACAGGCAGCTACTAAGTCTCAGGAAAGCACCATGATACATTCTGAATGGTACTTCTGGGGCTTGCAAATTAGGATAGGCTGGTTGACCAATAAGCCCCCCAGGATCTGCTTGTTTCTGCTTCCCCAGCACTAAGATTAAAAGTATATGCCACCACATTTGGCTTTTTATGAGGTTGCTGAGGCTAAAACTCAGGTCCTTGTGCATAACACATACTTTACTGCTATTTTCCAGATCCTGAAAGTAACTAACTGTATCCACAGGGTGGCTTGGAATCAAAAAACCTTCAAGGAAGCAGTTCAGCAAACCAGGAAGGTCTATTTATAAACCTAGAAAAACATAAGTAAATCTAGTGTTTCAGCTCCAGATCTGTTCTCTAGGCCAGGCATAGTGGTGCAGGCCACTGATCCCAGCCAGCACTCAGGAGGCAGAGGCAGGCGGAACTCTGAGTTCAAGGACAGTCCGGTCTACATGAGTTCTAGGCCAGCTGGGGCTACAGGGAGACCCTGTCTCAAAAACACCAGAAAAAAACCAAACCAAAACAAAACAAAAAACCTCTCTCAGTGAGCTTTACCCCCAACCTGGGAATTTCCAAAACACTCACGTGTAAGATGACAGGCTGCTATCATAGGTGGTCTTCACACCATAGTTCTCCTCGTTGAATTTGAACATCTCATTGGGGTCCCATCCATTTGACTAAGGAGGGAACAGAAAGAATGTCTAACTCCCAACAAGAAAAGGAACATTTATGACAGGACATTTCTTTTTTTTTTTTTCGCTTTTTGTCTTTTTGAGACAGGGTCTCCCTGTAGCCCCAGCTGTCCTGGAACTATGTAGACCAGGCTGGTCTTGAACTCACAGAGATCCACCTGCCTCTGCCTCAAAGAGTGCTGGGATTAAAGGTGTGCGTCACCACGCCCGGCTGACAGGCATCTACATATATTTCTGTTCCACCAAGTTAAAAACTTAAAAAATGTCACAAAGAAGGAAAAACAAGAAATGTCTGGTAAGAGTATCAACTAGCTCTGTCAATGTGCAGCAACAAATATAGTTAAAAGCAACAAAGTAAAAAGTTTAAATACATGTGTGTGTGTGGGGGGGTGTGTGTGTAAATCGAACCAACCAAAACAAAAATGTATTCATTTATAAGATTTGTTTCAAGGCAGTCTAATGTGCCCCTGGCTGGCCTAGAACTTGCAAAATAGTGGAAGGCTTGCCTCCAAAACATTTTTAAAAAAATTTACATCTGGGGGTTCTGGAGAGATGGCTCAGCGGTTAAGAGCACTGACTGCTCTTGCAGAGGCCCGGGGTTCGATTCCCAGCACCCACATGGTGGCTACAAACCGTTCTTAACTCCAGTTCCAGGGGAATCTGAAGCCCTTTTCTGACCTAGGGGGTACACTTACATACAGCAGGCAATACACTCAGACACATTAAAAATAGAACCAATTAGTATTTTAAAAAATTCTACTGAGTAGCTCGGCATGGTGGTGCACACCTTTAATTCCAGCACTCGGGAGGCAGAGGCAGGCTGATCTGTGAGTTCAAGGCCAGCCTGGTCTAAATAGTGAGTTCCAGGACAGCTGGGGCTACAGGGAGACTCTGTCTCAAAAAGACCAAAAAACAAAAAAAAAAAGTCCATTGGGTGTGCGTATGTACACATGGCACAATATGCATGTAGAGGCCTGAGGACAACAGGAAGTCTGCTCTTTCCTACCATGTGGCTTCGTGGGAAGCACTTTTCCTACTGATCCATCAAAAAATAGTTGCTTTCCTGAAAAGACATGGGCCTACAAAACAAGTCTATATTCTGCCTTTCCCCCACTTTTTCTTTTTAAATTTTGCTGTATAGCCTACATGGGCATGGAACTCAAGGCCAGTGTATTACAGGTCTGGTCCACTATGCGTAGCTTATATTTTATTATAATGGAAAAATATCCGGGCATGGTGGCACATGCCTTTTATCCCAGCACTCGGGAGGCAGAGGCAGGCAGATCTCTGTGAGCTCAAGGCCAGCCTGGTCTACATCATGAGGGTCAGGCCAGCTGGGGCTACATGAAGACCCTGTCTCAAAAAAAAGGTCATTGGAAAAAAAAATTGCCAATTGCAAAAGATGGGAAAACTGGTACTTTGGTTTTACTACTTTCTACTTTCCTATTAGACCACCATACCAGAAAAATCCCCAATACTTTTCCACCCTGCTTTCCAAAAATCAACACTTGGTTCCAAGAACGGACCTCAATGTCAACAACCCACACTATGGCTATCCTAGTCTCAGGGAAGGAAACCATACCATATCAGAGTCCAGATCATAGTCATCACTGTTGCTGTCGCCACCCTCCCAGCGTTGAAGCACCTTTTCTTTGTGCTCTCCATTCACCTTTGAGTTCATGGCAATGGCTGAGTCAGTGAACTTGTCTGTGGGGCAGAGTTGAAGACCAGGGGTCAAGTGACATTTAACATCTTTCTTTCCTCTCATACTCATTCCCACCCCACTCCTCCATAAGTAGTTTAGAAACAAAAAGAAGTTTAAGAATTCCAGAATTCTCTGGGCGTGGTAGGGCATGCCTTTAATCCCAGCACTCAGGAGGCAGAGGCAAGCGGAAAGAATCCCAGAAATCCATTTTCTGTTTGTGTCAGAATTCACTCCACTACAGTAGTATAAAGATATTTTCAGGGCTGGAGAGATGGATGACTCAGCGGTTAAGAGCACTGACCGCTCTTGCAGAGGACCTGGGTTCGATTCCCAGCACCCACATGTTGGCTACGAACCGTCCTTAACTCCAGGTCCAGGGGAATCCGAAGCCCTCTTCCTGACCGGCACGGCATTGCACAACACCGGTGCACTCACATATATGCAGGAAATATACTCACACACGTAAAATTAAAAAAAAAAAAAAAATTTTCAGGGGCTTGGAGAGATGACTCAACAGTTCCGAGTACCCACATGACAGCTAACAATTGTCCATAGCTCCAGTTCCAAGGAATGGAACACCCTCTCCTGGCCTCCCTGGGCAGTGGACGCATGTGCACTTACATGCACATAAGTAAAACAGGCATAAAATAAAAAAATTAAATAAAAAGAAATTTCCAATGAAGGAAAAATTCAGCCATCTCCCTGTTTTTTAAAAAGGGTTCTGCAAGAAGGGAAGCAAGTCAACATAGTCTACCTGCACCAACTTCCCTCTACCCAAAATGAGCATAGCACAATACCTTTAGTAGCATAATTGAAGTCAACATTTCGGAAGTGGACAAGCATAACATCGCTTGGTTTAAACACCATGGTGTCTACAATGTCTTCCCGGCGAGGGCCACCAGCTGGCTCAGATGCTTTCCGGTGTACTGCATCTACAGCCAGTTCAAACTACAAAAGCCCATTCCCAACATTCCTGGGTCAGTATCAAGAAATGTGAAAGCAAAAATAACCATTTTTTTCCTTAACCTCTCCAAATCTTTCCCAACACCAGACTGTTGTGTTGCCTTGCCGCTTTCTCAACAGCTACCAAACTTAGCAAAAAAAACAAAAACCCTCAAAGTTACCAGGCTTAGTGGTACATGCCCTTAATCCCAAGGTAGAGGCAGCATGTCTGAGTTCAATGCCAGGCTGGTCTACATAGCAAGTTCCAAGCTAGGTCTACATAGTGAGACCCCGTCTTAAAAAAGCCAAAAAACCCCCAAGCATAGTGGTGTGGCGCATGAATGTATTCCCAGCACCCTGGAGGCAGAGGCACGCAGATCTCTTGAGCTCAAGGCCAACCTGGCCTACATAGCAAGCTGCAGGCCAGCTGGGGCTACAGGGAAACCCTGTTTCAAAGAAAAAACAAAAAACACAGGGACTAGAAAGATGGCTGACTGGCTAAGGCACTGGCTGCTCTTGCAGAGAACCAGTTCATTCCCAGCACCGAAACAGCTAACAACTGTCTGTAATTCCAGGTCCAAGGGATCCAACACCCACCCACTTTTGCCCTCCAGGGGCACTGCACGTACAGATGCTTACATAACTCAGGCATTAACACTCATACACATACAATTGGAAAAAGTTAAAAAAAAAAAAAACAAGAAACAACACATAAAACCCCAAACCTAAAAATTGCTATCACCCAACACACCCTCAATTTCATTCTTCTCATGTGCAGCATCAAAAATCAGCTAATTTGAGTGCACTAACCTTTGAGCTTAGAGTCTTAAAAATGCCCTCATACGTGGTGCCGTTTTTCACCTTTACATCACAAGTGGAACCCTATGAAGGTATGGGAAGTACAAGAGTCACTCCAGGCACCTGATACATATACATTACATTCCTCAAACACCCAAGGGATTAAGGCCCTAACTTACCACCACAGCTGTCAGGAAATGCAGCATCCTGGAGTTGTTATAGACACCTTCAAATACCTGTCAGTAACATAGGAAGGAGAAAGAAAGAAGGGAGCATCGGGTAAATGTCTCCTTTCTTTCTGGACTAACTGCCCCACATACTTGTCTTTGTATCTTATAGAAGGTACAAAAAAGCACTCACAGGTGACTGTGGGGGTCCCTTTCCCGTGCTCTGTCCCCTGTAAAAGAAACTATCTTTAATTAACAACAAATGCTAGAATCATGTACCATGCAAAGCTGCTGATTTAAGCTACAAGCCAAATTATCAGCAAGACTTTCAAACTCCCATTAGAGAGGAGTAGGCATTAAATGCCAATGAACATTTTCTCCAAATGCCAGTTTAGGAGAAAACCAAAAAAACAAAATACAAATCAACAACAGCTGTCAATTGCAATAGAACCTGACTTTTGCCCATGGGCCAGTGTTTCATGCTTCCAGTAAACCAAAACACACACAAAACCAATAACCCAATTCAGTTGTGAAGGTAAAGGTCAGGGATCACAGATGTAGCACTGCTTAGCTCAGACACATCACCACCCAAGCAGAAAAAAAATCATTTTCAGCAGCTTTATATCCCAAATCCCGGGAGGAGGGGGTATTCCCTCCACACCACACCCTTTCGCCCTAATTGCTCATTTGGCCTGTTACCCACGCTGAAGTAATCACCAATCGCCAGGTATCACTGCTCCTCGACGGCTGATGTAACCGGCAGTTGAGCACGGCGAGGAGGGGGCCGTTGGCGGGGCTGGGGGACAGCGCAGCCGCAAAAGCCATCCACCAGGAGGCCTCGCCCGGTCTGCGCCTGCGCATTAAAGCCCACCGCCCGCTTCACAATCTACCCCCCTAGCAGAAGCTACTGCGCCTGCGTGTACCGCCACTCTCAAACGCATTGACACACACAGAAACCGAGTGATATACCCATTTCTTACCCACCACCCACACCAGAGGGCCCTAAACCCTCCGTGCATACCCCCAGCCTCTGCCCGGCGTGTTACCCGAGTCAGCCAATGCCCGGGTCATAAGACAGTAACTGCGCGTACGTACGAGAAGGGAGCGCGCGCGCTCAGGTTCCCGGCCCGCAGTCCTCCCGGCAGCCGCTCCTTCCGCGCCCCCGCCCACCCGGCTCCCCTCCTACTGGCTGCAGGGGAAGAGGAGGGAACAATCCGCTCCCAAGTCCCTCCTTCCCTATTGGTCAAACTGTGGGCCGCGCGCCCCCCCTCCATTGGCTACGGCCAGAGACCCCTTCCCGCAGCTGACTCCCCATTGGCTGAAGCCGGGGACCGCGAGATCCTTCGTGGTAATGGAGCTGTGGACCCCATAACCTCCTCACCCCCCCCCGCAACACCCCTTTCCGACGGCGCTAGCGGGACGCGCCCCGCCTCCCCTCTGGGGCCCGGACCCCAAGCGGCGACTAGGCCCGGGAGCCGAGCGCCGCCACAGGCTGCCGAGGCCGACCTGTTGGCACCCCTAGGCGCCTTCCACGGGGCTGAAGCCGAGCCTGTTGGGGCTCCCCCGCCCGGAAGTTCCCCTCCTCACCTAGCGCTGCCAATGGCCACGGCCCCCGGCCGCTCTGGGTGCTGCGGTGGCGGCGCCAAGATGCCCTCGGCCGCCCGACGGAGTCCGCTCGCAGCCGCAGGCCCCAGGCACGGCGAGGCAGTCGGGGGAGGCCCCGGGGGAGCCGCGGCGGCGGCCAGCGGCCCCGGGAGCCCGCCGTTGGGAGGGCTGGTGCCCCCCGGAGGCCGACGGGCCACGGCCTGTTGCGTGGGGGGCGGCTGTTGGGGCTGGGACGTCTGTTGTGTCGGCTGAGGCTTCAACATGATGGCAGCGTCCGGAAGGGGAGTGAGGGAAGGGAAAGAGGGGCCGGGGCGCCGCTGGAGAGCGCGGGAAGCGAGAGGGACCGCGAAGCCGGGACCCGCCGTTGGCGGGCGGGGGGAGCCCCGCGGTGTCAGGGGTAGATCGAGAAGATCACGGCGCGAGGTAGCGCCGCGAGGCGGAAGGGGAGGGGGACCTCGCGGGCCGGAGGAAAGCAAGAGGGTGCGAGGCGGGCCTACGCGCGTGCGCGCCTCGGGGGGTGGGAGGAGGAGAGAGGGAGGAGCGCGGGGACGGGGGAGGGGCACGCCGCAGGCCCGGGAGCGCGCGGGCCGTCCGGTTTCGGGCGGGAGATCTCGGCGCTGGCCCCGGGGGTTGGGCCGGGAGCCGCGGGTACTCTCGGCGCCCCAGAGACTTGGGGTATCCTTGTCCCGAGCCCCCCGGAAGGCGGCCGTTCCTGTTGCTTCACAAAGCGTGCGAGGCACCGGGGGCGGGGCCACTGCGCGGAGAGGAAGAGCCGGCTGTTACGCCCACCCTCTCGCGGTACGTCACAGCGTCTCCGCGGTGGTGTGAGACGTTCTCCCGTAGCGTGAGGTTCTTCCGCCAGTCGGGGTTCCGTGGGCGGAGTCTCAAGTGCCAAAAAATCCCCCAGGACCGAACAAATGGAGCTGAGCTGAGGTTTCCTAAGGCGCTGCTCTCCTTAACTGCTTTAAGTGATTAGTTTGGGAGCGTTATCATTTTTTTTTTTTTTCGGTCTTTTTAGAGACAGGGTCTCCCTGTAGCCCCAACTGGCCTGGAACTCACTTTGTAGACCAGGCTGGCCTGGAACTCACAAAGATCCTCCTGCCTCTGCCTCCCAAGTGCTGGGCATGCGTTTTCATTATTACAGATGAATCTGCCCAGTCCTACATTAAGTTTAATCATTTAAAGCCCGAGATAGTTCTTTGCAGTAGCAGGACAGGCGTTTGAAGGCGACACTTCCTAGAGCAGCCTGGCAGGCGAGGTTGCACAGGCCTTTAATCCCAGCACTAGGGAGGCACTCGCAGGTAGATATGAGTTCGAGACCAATCTGGGAGCTGGAGAGATATTTCAGCGTTAAGAGCACTGGCTGGCCTTGCAGATGATACAGGTTCAGTTCCCAGCACCCACATAGTGGCTAACAACTATCCTTAATGTGCCAGCACCAGAGGATCCTAACCCCTCTTTTGGCCTCTATAGGTATTGTGCATTGTGCAGGCAAAACGCTCCTACACAACACTTTCAAAAGCCCCCCCCCCACTTGTTAGTCTCTGTATGATGAGTGCTGGGAACAGAACCCCAGTCCTCTGCAAAAGCAGCCAGTGCCCTTGACAGCTGAGCTATCGGCTGCCCAGCTGGTTTTTTGTTTTTGTTTTGTCTTTCTGAAGCGATGTGTAGCCCCAGCGGGCCTTGCATTGTAGACCATGCTGGCCTCCACTCACAAAGATCCTCTGCCTCAGCCTCCCAAGTGCTGGGATTAAAGGCATGCACCACCACACCCAGTTTTGTTTTGTTTTTTAATATCCAACCTTATCAATAGAAATACCAGGTTTAAAAGGCACCAAAGCCAAGAAAACCAACGATGCCAGACAGTGAATTTCTATTACACTGTCCTTTGAACACACCAGCAGGAGGGGTTTGTTTTAAGAGAGGGTCTCACTGTATACCCCTGGATGGCCTGCAACTCAGAGTTCTGACCGCCTCTGCCTCCTGAGTGCTAGGATTAAAAGGTATACACCACCACACCCAGTGGGATTAAGTAGAGCAGTGATAGGTATGTCGTCTTTTGCGAAAGAATTTTAATTTTTTGTGCGTGAATATCTTGCCTGCCTGCACGTGTACACCATGTGCATGCCTCATGCCTGAAGAGACCAGAAGAGGGCATCCCCTGAAACTGGAGTTAATGAACTGTGGGATGGTTGTGAGCATCCATGTGAATGTTGGAAACTAAACCTGGATATTCTGCAAGAGCAGTAAGTGCCCTTAACCATTGAGCTACCTTTCCAGCCCTCAGGGCACATGATTTTAATCCTTCTGCTGTGGTACTTTTACCAGTTCCTCCCCTAAGAATACAGATACCTAGCTAAGTCTGCCTTGCTATTTGGTTTCTTTTTTTGGGGATTTTTTTTTTTTTTTAATGGTGCTAAGGGTCAAACCCA
The DNA here is from genome assembly GCF_000622305.1 of Nannospalax galili. Classification (NCBI taxonomy): domain Eukaryota; kingdom Metazoa; phylum Chordata; class Mammalia; order Rodentia; family Spalacidae; genus Nannospalax; species Nannospalax galili. The sequence continues at coordinate 2,341,973 of NW_008359996.1, read as the reverse complement.
GGGCCTTAAGCACCAAGCCACCACAACTTACTCGTTAGAAGTACTTCTTCACCCTATCTCAAATGTGTTAGGTTTCTTTTTTGGATGCTTGCCCAGCAATTTACTTTTTTTGTTTGTTTTTTGTCTTTTTGAGGCAGGGTCTCCCTGTAGCCCCAGCTGCCCTGGAACTCACTATTGTAGACCAGGCTGGCCTCGAACTCACAAAGATCTGTTTCTGCCTCCCAAGTGCTGGGATTAAAGGCGTGCACCACCATGCCCAGCTCTTTACCTTCTTTTTTTAAATGATTCCGTTGGCCTTGATCCTTAAAAGTTAGGGTCCTTAAACTCCTCTTTTCATGACTTCAATTCCACTTGCACATAGGCTTTCCACATTTCCATACAGGATTCCTTTTGGATTTGCTCTCATCCCATAAGCTCAAGGATCAGTTTTTTCAACTACTTCTGTTATTGATTCCCTCTCTTGGCCTCCAAAGCCCTATTTGTGTGTGTGTGTAAGGTGGTATTTTGGTATTTAGATCCCCTATCCACACCTTTCCTCTGCCCCCCACCCAATTAAATGTTTTATATATATATATGCCTATATAGAGTCTGATCTGTGTCCTCAAATGTCCTTCATTGTGGGTCCATGCCCTGGGCCCACTGTCTGTACTAAATGTGGTATTGTATACCAATAATCCAGCACTTGGGAGGCCAAAGCCCAAAAAAGATGAGTTTGAGACCAGTCTAGGCTACAAATTCCAGGCCAGCCTTTGTCTTAAAAACACACACAGAAGAGAGGTGTGGTGGCACACACCTTGGGAGGCAGAGGCAGGCGGATCTCTGTGAGTTCAAGGCTAGCCTAGTTTACATAGTGAGCTCCAGGCCAGCTGGGGCTACAAGAAAACCCTGTCTCAAAAAGTCCAAAAAACAAAAAAAAAAACAACCCAACCAACAACAAGAAGAGAATTGGGGAAATAGCTCAGTCGTATCAGTACAAACTCATGGGGAAAAAAAAAAAGAATATGGACTGGCAAAATAAAATGACTCAGAAGGTAAAGGTACTTGCCACCAAGCTTAATGGCCTGAGTTTGACCCCTGGGACCCACATAGTGGAAAGAGAACCAACTCATAAAACTTGTCCTCTACACGTGTGCCTTTGCTTGTGTACATCCACATACACAAACAAAAATAATGTAAAAAAAAATAGACACCTAGTGCCAAGATTTATTCATTTTGATGGGGGATCATGTGTCCAGGGCTGGCCTGATAATCATGTATCTTGGAATGAACTGATTCAGAGCCTTCCACATCCTATTCCTGGGTACCCCCACACCCAATTTAATGGGATCCAGGGACTCGAACCCAGGTCTTCACAAGCATGACAGCAGGTACTACCAACTGAGCTACATCCCATCCTAGGCCTAAACCTATGCCAAGCAAAAAACTAGAAAAGTCATGGGGGAAACTGATTAATTTGGAGTGTGATAAGTTGCATTTCCTAAATGCATGACTGTACTATAGATACTTAAAATGGTTTGGTGACAGTAATACAGTAGAGCAGAAGTGTGCAATATACAAGCATTCAAGCTATTCTCAAGTGATTCGAAAATGTACAAGGCTGGGGTGCAGCTGAGTGGTAGAACATAGGTTTAGTATTTCAGCACGTGAAAAAGATCATACAAAGAGGGAAATGGCAAACGTGGTATATCAACAGCTGCAGAATTCAGGTAAATGTTAAACTGAAGTTAGGTCTTTCGGTTTCTTTTCTTTTTTTTTTTTTTTGGTCTTTTTGAGACAGGTTCTCCCTGTAGCCCCAACTGTCCTGGAACTCACTCTGTAGACCAGGCTGGCCTTGAACTCAGAGACCCGCCTGCCTCTGCCTCCCGAGTGCTGGGAGTAAAGGTGTGCGCCACCACGACCGGCTTCAAATTATTTTCAAAGTGAGAAATTGTATACTTGGAGGGTTTTCACACCATAAATATATACAATTATGTGTCAAATTTTTCAAGAGTTGGAGGAATAACTCAATGATAGAGGATGTGTTTAACACTTGTGAAACCCTGGGTTCCATCAAAAAAACCAATTTAAAAACAGAAAAAAGGAAGGTATGCTGGAATATACCTTTAATCCCAGCATTCAGGAGGCAGAACCAGACAGATCTCTAAGGTCTCAATACCAGCTTGCTCTACGTAGTTCCTGGCTAGCTGGAGCTACAGGGAGACCCTGTAATCAAAAAAAAAAAAAAAAAAAAAAGGGCGGAAAAACAGAAAAAAAATTAGAAACTGACACATAAGCATTATTTGGTATTTCTAAAGTTGGGAAAAAGAGAATAAGCCTCTAACCATGTATGTGAACGCCACAAGCTCATGAATATACTAGATAAGTTGTTTTTATGTCTCAAGAATATTCCTAGGGCAGATGTGGTAGCACAGACCTGAGACAGGAGGATGGCAATTTTGAGGCCAGCCTGGACTACATAATGAGTCCCTGCTTCAAAAAGAAAGAATACAGAGAACCCTCTCCAGTTTGCCTGTGTCACTTGACTATTGATCCTGAGCATTTGAATTTATAATCTATACATTGAGACAGTTCCCAGAGAATCAGCCACTTGGGTCTGGAGAACTGGCTCAGTGGTTAAGAGCTGCTCTTGCAGAGGAACCAGGTTTGATTCCCAGCACCCACATGGTGGCTAGCAACTCTTCCCTTACGCCAGTTCCTGGGGATCTGACACCCTCTTCTGGCCTCTGTGGGTACATGGTACACTTACAGACTGTAGGCATAAAATGCAATTTTTTTTGTATGTGTGTTAAAAACTAGCTAGAACTCTCCTACCTGAGGATATACCCTGTGCTTTCTGCTCCCCCAACTGCTCCTCCTTGGGCTATGCCCAGGCCTTTGAGAAAGAAAGGGCTGAGTGATAGAGTTTAAGGAATTTGTCTTCATTGTAATGCCTTGTCTTTTTTTTTGAGATAGGATTTCTCTGTAGCCACAGCTAGCCTGGAGCCTAGAATTTGCTATGTAGACCAGGCTGGCCTCTATCTCATAAGAGATCTGCCTGTCTCTACCTTCAGAGTGCTGGGATGTGTGCCACTATGCCCGATATAATGCCTAGTCTTGAGGTCTAGCCACACACTCTGCTTATCTTAGATGAGGCCCAATTGTTTCTGTGTGAATGCCATCCAGGTATCTCAGTATCTCAAACTGGGATTACTACTCAGACATTTTAATAAATGCAGGGAGCACTGATGCCACCATTAGGGTTCTTTTTGTTGTTAGTTTCATCCTGTAGCCTAGGTTAGCCTTAAACTCTCAATTCTCTTTGACTTACCATGGTTGGGATATGTACCTTCATGAAACTGAAAGTCTGGGTTTGAGAAATATAATCTGGATTTTTAAATTTCTAATCTCTGCTGTGTGTGGTGGTGCAGGCCTTTGGTCCCATCACTCAGGAAGCAGAAACGTGAATCTCTGAGTTCTAGGTCAGCTGGTCTACACAGGGAGTTCCAGGCCACCTAAGACTACATAGTGACATGAAATCTCAAAAACAAATGAAAAATTTTCATTTTCCCAGCAGAATGTGGTAGTGCAAACAAGTGATCCAGCACTTGGGAGGCAGAGGTAGGCAGAGTTCTGTGATTTCAAGGCCAGTTTGATCTACATAAATTCCAGATCAGCCAAGGCTACATAGTGAGAACCTATCTCAAAATAAAGGCTGGGTGTGGCAACACACACCTTTAATCCTGTCACTCACAAGGCAGAGACAGGTGGATCTTTTGTTGTTTTTCCCATTTTGGTCTTTTTTTTGAGACAGGGTCTCCCTATAGCTTCAACTGGCCTGGAACTCACTTTGTAGACCCACCTGCCTCTGCCTCCTGAGTGCTGGAATTAAAGGCATGCTTGCACCTGGCAGAGACAGATCTTTATGACTTCCAAGTCCAGCCTGGACTATGTAGAGAGTTCTAGGCCAGTCAGGGCTAAATAGTGAGACCTTGTCCCAGAAAATAAATAGAAATTTCCAAAGGTGAAGGTGGGAACATTTTTGTGTGCTAAATAACGCATATCTGCAACCCACCAATGGGTTCCTAAGACAAATGTCTCGCTGAAACCCCACTGCCAATAGTCACGTTCTTATCTCAGGGCTGACAGAACGCTGCAGCTGTAGAAGCCAGACAACCCATGCCTCTTGGCAGGATCTCTCTCTGCTGTTCTTGCTTGTTATCAAACAAGTCACAGCCAAGCTAAATAACTTCTTTTTTCTGCAACTCCAGGAAAGGGCCCAAGGACACCTCAACCCAGACTTCACAGCTGTGTGTGTGTGTGTGCCCTCGTGTGCGCGCGCACACCTTCTTCATTTTCTAGCCATATATAATTAAATTCAGCACCACCCCTGACATCTTTGCACAGTTTGTATTTCCATGGAGACCCTATTCCATCTGCTGCACGGTCTGGCTCTGCTCTTTTACCTAAACTTCTTTCTCTGTCCTTTTTTAAAAAAAAAAAAATTTTAATTTTATTATTTTGTGTATGTGTGTATTACTCACATGTAGATAAGTGCACCTGTGTTGTGCAATGTCGGCGGAGGTCAGAAGAGGCTGTCGGATCCCCTGGGACTGGAGTTGTGGACAGTTGTTAGCTGCCATGTGGGTGCTGGGATTTGAACCTGGGTCTTCTGCAAGAACAACCAGCGTTCTTAACCTCTGAGCCATCTCTCCAGCCCCTTTCTTAGTCCTTCTAAATCTAACAGGTACCTTGTGTTAAATCTCTTGCTGTCTTTCACAAAGTAGAGCAGAACTCTACAGCCATGCACTGCTTCCAAACATCTTTGCTGTCCAAACTTGCACCAGGAGTAGCCTCAGCTTCATTGAAACAAGATGGTAGCACCTAATTCCACCTTTGTGATTGGTCTAGTGAATAAGCTCCTTCCTGAGCTCTTCCTCCACCTTTCCAAAAGAAAGTTCTGGCTTTCTTGTTTTCTCCCAGTGGATCTCCAGGCACAGGTCTCCATAGTTGCGCCCCTCAGGGGCAAAGTAAGGGGAAGAGTAGCAGGTGGTTTATTTCTATTTTTTATTGTTATTGTGCGTATGTATATGTATGGGTTCACATGCCACAGTATGCACATGAAGGTCAGAAGACAACTTTGTGGTCAGTTCTCTCCTTCCAAGTTTATGTGGGCTCTGGAGATCACAGTGAGGTCAGCAAGTGTCTTTACCTGCTGAGCCATCTCACCCTTCCTTCCTGCCTTCTTGCCTTCCTGACTGTTTATTTATGACAGGATCTCACAGTGGGCCCCAGACTGCCTTTGAGTTCTTGATCTCCTGTCTTAGCCTGTAATTACAGGTATGTGCCACAGGTCAGGGCTTTGGTTGACACTTTAGCAGATGCCCTTCCCATGCTTTTCCACTCAGTCACTGAGCTTCCTTTCTCCCAGGTTCTCAGGAGTCACAGTGCCTTCTGGAACCTGTTGTCAAATATTTTTTCACATATTTCTGGATCTGGTGCTTGTGCCTTTGCTGACCTGACCCTCACCATTAGCTCTCCTCTTCCCCTGAACATGATTGCCTCAAAGATTGATCTCAGTTCCTCCACAAATTCAAACTCACTCTTGAAATAGAAGTTAACCAGAAACAGGAAGGGATCAATTAGAAGAGTTTAAAAATTGCAAGAAGGGATCAGGGTTTGGGGAAGGGGCTGCAGGTGCCATGTCGGGCCTCAAAGGTGGCAAGAAGAAGCCCCTGAAACAGCCCAAGAAGCAGGCTAAGGAGATGGATGAGGAGGATAAGGCTTTCAAGCAGAAACAAAAAGGAGCAGAAGAAACTTGAGCTGCAAGCGAAGGCCATGGGGAGGGTCCCCTGGTCACAGGTGGAATTAGGAAATCTGGCAGAAAGCTCTTCGTATTCCTGAGATGATGGTGACCCTCTTGCATTCCTATTTAAACATCTGGATTCCCTGCCGTAACATCTTTGCCACCTATAGCTAGAATAAAGTGTTGTCCTGGAGCCTGTTGTACAGTGCAATAAACTTTTGTAAAAAAAATAATAAAATTATACAATGGCTCACTGTCTCTAGTTTCCATTGAGCTTACTCCTACCTCAGCTGTGAATTTTCCGGAATCCTGCCAGAGCCTGTTGTTCCATCTTAATTGTACTTTGAATTCTGTATCATCTTGAATTAAACCAACTCATTGAAAAGGCAAAAAAAAAAAAAAAAAAAAAATTACAAGAAGTACCAAAACAAAAACAGATAGAGGCAGGTGATCTCTGAGATCAAGGCCACCCTGGTTCACATCATGGCTTCCAGGTGGGCTGTGACTAAGGAAACCCTGTCAAAAAAACAATTAAAAAAAAAAGCCAGAATCAGGCTGGAGAGATGGCTTAGCAGTTAAGAGCACTGACTGCTCTTGCAGAGGACCCGGGTTCAATACCCAGCACCCATGTGGTGGCTACAAACTGTCCTATTCTCCAGTTCCAGGGGAATCCGAAGCCCTCTTTTGACTGCAGCATTGCACAACACGGGTGCACTCACATGCAGGCAATACACTCATACATGTGAAATAAAAATATAAAAATTGGCCAGGCATAATTGCACTCCTGTAATCCCAGCACTCAGGAAGCAGAGGCAGGCGGATCTCTGTGAGTTCAAGGCCAGCCTGGTCTACATAGTGAGTTCCAGGACAGCTGGGGCTACAGGGAGACCCTGTCTCAAAAAGACCAAAAAAAAAAAAAAAAATTAAAAAAAAGACCTAAATAAAAATATTTTTATTTTATGTGTATGAGTATATTGCCTGCATGTGTATAAGTGCACCTGTGTCATGTAAAGCCCCCAGAGGCTAGAAGAGGGTGTCAGATCACCTGGAACTGGAGTTACAGACAGTTAGCCAACATATGGGTGCTGGGAATTGAACCTAAGCCCTCTGGAAGAACAGAAAGTGTTCTTAACCCCTGAGCCAGCCCCCCAGCCCCCCCCCCCCCGTCTTTTTTTTTTTTTTTTTTTTTTAAACACAGGGATCCACTATACAGCTGGCCTGGAACTCTGTGTAGATCAGGGGGGCCTCTGACTCTCAGAGATCTGCCTGCTTCTGCTTCCCAAGTGCTGGGATTAAAGGCATGTGCCACCATGCCCAACAGTTGGTTATATATTACTAGAGTAACTTGACAAGGAATATTCATTTTTTGGCCAGTCAGGATATGGATTAAAAGGTTAGAAATGAACCAGGCATCACGACACATGCCATTAGTCCCAGCACTGGGGAGGCAGAGGTAGGCAGGTCTCTGTGAGTTCCAGGCCAGCCAGGGCTACATAGTGAGACCCTATCTCAAAAATGTAACCTGTGTAAACTGACATTTAAGTACTTTTATGAGTTATTTAAAAATAATTGTTGCTAAGCAAAGGTATGCTACTGTGCTGTTGAAAAATTATGCCCCTTTTGAGCTGGGCATGGTTGTATATGCCTTTAATCCTAGCACTTGGGAGGCAGAGATAGGCAATCTGTGAGTTTGAGGCCAGCCTGGTCTGAGTTCCAGGACAGCTGGGGCTACAGGAAGACCCTGTGTCCAAAAAAAAAAAGAAAAAAAATGCCCATCCTCTCCCCTGCTCATCCTCCCTCCTACTGCTCCCCAGGCTCTCAGAACTACAGTTCTACTTTCCACCTGTAGAAGAACTAATCTGGTTCTTTTTTGTTTTATTTTTGAGACTAGTCCCTGCTGACCTGGGAGAGACTATGTAGACCAGGCTGGCCTTGATCTCATAGAGATCCCTTGCCTCTGCCTCCGAAGTGCTGGGATTAAAGGCGTGTGCCACCACACCCATCTGAGATCTAATTTGAAGCTTCTACATATCAGAAGATGAGGTCATTCTGTGCCTTATAGTCATTTTCTATTTTATTTTCTCTAATTTTTCTCCCTTTTTCTAGCAGTTACCACCCCACCCCCAGTCGTATATGTGTATGCGTGTGAATCCACAGCACACATGAAGATCAGAGGACAATCTTGGGTGTCAGTCGTCACCTAACCCCTTGTTGGAGAGAGGGTCTTTTGCCTCTGTGCGCATCAGGCTAGTTGGCCTGTGGGCATTCAGGGGGTCCACCTTTCTCTGTAGGAGCACTGGGATTACAGGTGCATATTGGCACATCTGTACAGATGGCAGTTCCACTCTATATCACTGCTGCCCTTGGGGCACACACCATGATTCTGGCATCTCCTAATATTCTGAGGTCTCCACTGAAACCGAGGCTGCACCTTCATAAAGCTTTCTCATAGTGCCACGCCTCAGATACTCTCAACGACCCTTTATTAGGTACTTTTCTGTTGGTATGATAGAACACCGTGACTAAGCTAGGTGTGGTGGTGCACTGGGGAGGCAGAGACACGCAGATCTCTATGAAATCAGGGCCATCCTGGTCTACTTAGTTTCAGGTCAACTGGGACTACTGTCTCAAAAAGACACCCCCCAACAAAAAACGGTGCACATACATGATTGCAAAAAAGCACCCATGATTAAGGTAACTTACAGAAGGAAGAGTTTATTTGGGCTTATGCTTCCAGAGGGAGAGTGCATCATGATGGAGAGGCATTGGAGCAGGAAGCTGAGAGTTCATAATCTTCAAACAATCAGAAAAAGCAGAGAGAAAAACTGGAACTGGGGTGAGGCTGTGCGTTCTCAAAGCCCATCCCTAGTGATATACTTCTTCCAGCCAGGCCATACCTCCTGAAGGTTCCATGACCTTCCCCAAACAGCCATTGCTACAGCCTGTGAAGCTGGGGAGTGGCGGACAAAGAGGGATGGCACAGCCCAATAATAAAATACCACACACAAGACAATTTAATATTAAAGGAAGTTGGGGGGCCAGGGGGCGCCCTGTTCTGTAGAACAAGGAGCACTGAGTCTCTTAACTCTCAAGGATTTATTCCCAGGGATAGGGTGCTCTAAGCAGGCATTCAGGATCAAATGGTAGGCAGATCAGAGGACATTTCTCTGCAGGAGCTCAGGAAACAATTAGCAACAAAGTGTGGTCTGTTTGCAAGGTACAGAGCAAATGTTCACACAGCAGTGTAAAGAAGGCATAGTTGTTTTCTTAAAATGTTTTATTTTTTTATGTGTATGAATGTATTGCCTGCATGTGTGTAAGTTCACCTCTGTCGTGCAGTGCCCATGGAGGGCAGAAGAAGGTGTCAGATCCCCTGGAACTGTAGTTACAGATGGTTGTTAGCCACCAGGTAGGTGCTGGGAACTGAATTTGGGTCCTCTGCAAGAGCAGTCAGGGCTCTTATCCACTGAGCCATCTCTCCAGCCCCCTGTTTTTTTTTTTTTTTTAAATTTAATTTAATATGGGACTGCATACATGCATGACTCTACCATCATAGGTGACTTTGCACATGTAGTCAAGCATACTTTCTGCAGAGTTGAAACAGGTCAGTGGTCCTCAACATCGTGGCCTTTTAAAATTAATTTGTTTTATTCTGTGTGTATGAGCGTTTTACCTACATGTATGTAAGTATACCCATTTTTGTACAAAGCCTGAAGAGGCCAGAAGAGGGTGTTGGATCCCCTGGAACTGGAATTATGGATGGTTGTTAGCCTCCACATGGGTGCTGGGAATTGAACCTGGGTCCTCTGCCTGAGCAGCCAGTGCACTTAACCCCTGGGCCATCTCTCCAGCCCCCACTATGGTAATTTTTGGCTGAAGAGCTCTCATCTGACTTCTATTAGATTCTGCAGACTGCACAGAAAAGAATAGTCACAGCAACAGTGAGAAAAGCAGTTAAAACAATGTTCTGAGGCTGGAGAGATGGCTCAGCATTAAGAGCACTGGCTGCTCTTGCTGAGGACCCGGGTTCAATTCCCAGCACGTACATGGCACCTAACAATCATCTGTAACTCCGGTACCATGGGATCTGATGCTTTCTTCTGATCTCCATGGACACTGCATAACATGGGTTATGGTTATATACATGCAGGCAACACACTGATACGCTTAAAATAAAAATAATAAATATTAAAAAACAAAACAGTGTTCTAGGGCCTGGAGAATTGGCTCAGCGGTTAAGAGCACTGACTGCTCTTGCAGAGGACCCAGGTTTGATTCCCAGCACCCACATGGCGGCTACCAACTGCCCTTAACTCCAGTTCTAGGGGAATCTGAAGCCCTCTTCTGACCTCCACGGCATTGCGCCACACAGGTGCACTCACATACATGCAGGTGATACACTCATACACATAAAAAAAATAAAGATAATAAAATATTTTTTTTTAAAAAGTATTCCCAGAGGCAGGCCTGTGAGTTCAAGGCCAGCCTGGCCTCCATAGCAAATCCAGGCCAGCTGGGACTACAGGGAGACCCTGTCTCAAAAAGACCAAAAAAAAAAATTTATTTATTTTATTTTATTTTATTTTGGTCTTTTTGAGACAGGGTTTCCCTGTAGCCCCATTAATTTTTATTTTTGAGACAGGGTCTCCATGTAGCCCCAGCTGGCCTAGAACTCACTATGTAGATCAGGCTAGCCTCGAACTCACAGAGATTCTCCTGCCTCTGCCTTCTGAGTGCTGGGATTAAAGGCATGTGCCACCATGCCCAGCCTGTAATCAATGATTTTTTTAAAAAAATATTTTTATGGGCTGGAGAGATGGCTCAGCGGTTAAGAGCACTGACTGCTCTTGCAGAGTACCCGGGTTCAATTCCCAGCACCCACATGGCGGCTACGAACCGTCCTTAACCCAAATTCGAGGAAAATCCGACGCCCTCTTCTGACCTCCACGGCATTACAAGACATGGGTGTACTCATATACATGCAGGCAATACACTCATACACATAAAGTAAAAATAATAAAGTATTTAAAACATTTTTATTATTTTTATTTCATGTATATTGCCTGCATGAATGTGAGTGCACCTGTCATGCAATGCCTGTGGAGGTCAGAAGAGGGCGTCTGAGTTATAGACGGTTGTTAGCCACCATGTGAGTGCTGGGAATTGAACCCGGGTACTCTGCAAGAGCAGTCAGTGCTCTTAACCACTGGACCATCTCCTCTAACACCTCTTTGTATTCTTTTCTTGATATACTTACAGGTGTTGGCTCCAGTTGCCTGACCCTGCACTGGGCTAAGGAGGTGGGGGTTTCTCCTGTTCCCACTGCACCTGTTGGTTCCATAAGTCAGGCAGGCCCTGGGTTGGCCTCCTGACTTTTAATTATTCTTATTTTATGTGTCTGAGTATATTGCCTGCATGTATGTGAGTGCACCAATGTCGTGCAATGCCACGGAGGTCAGAAGTGGGCTTCGGATTCCCCTGGAACTGGAATTAAGGACGGTTCATAGCTGCCATGTGGGTGCTGGGAATCGAACCTGGGTCCTCTGCAAGAGCAGTCAGTGCTCTTAACTGCTGAGCCATCTCTCCAGCCCCCCAATCAATGATTTTTGATATGTCAAATAGTTTTACCTGTTTATATAGAGGCCCAAACAACTGACAAATAAGTATTAACAACATGTATGCACTTTAGAAGATCCAAACTATGAGTAAGTTATTGTTTTAATAAAACAAAATCTTGTTTTAATAAAAACCTTATATTTAACACCGGGCATGGTGGCACATGCCTTTAATCCCAGCACTCATGAGGCAAAAGCAAGCGAATCTCTGTGAGATCCAGGCAGTCTGGTCTACATAGTGAGTTCCAGGCCAGCAGGAGCTATGGGAAATCCTGTCATAAAAAAACTGAGTAAGTTATTGTTTTAATAAAACAAAATCTTGTTTTAATAAAAACCTTATATTTAACACCGGGCATGGTGGCACATGCCTTTAATCCCAGCACTCATGAGGCAAAAGCAAGCGAATCTCTGTGAGATCCAGGCAGTCTGGTCTACATAGTGAGTTCCAGGCCAGCAGGAGCTATGGGAAATCCTGTCATAAAAAAACAAAACCAAAAACATTCACAAAAAGACCAAAAAAAAAAAAAACCCTTATATTTCATACTTTTGTATTAAAA
>NW_008359996.1:2328591-2329342 GCF_000622305.1 Nannospalax galili | reverse complement strand
CCTCTGCCTCCCGAGTGCTGGGATTAAAGGCATGTACCACCACGCCCGGCATATATGTAGTTTTAATAAAGAATAATATATCATCCATGGCCAGGCATAGTTGGATCCCCTGGAACTGGAATTACAGACAGTTGTTAGCTGCTATGTGAGTGCTGGGATTCAAACCTGGGTCTTCTTCAAGAACAGTCAGTGTTCTTAACTGCTGAGCCATCTCTCCAACCCCTATTCTTTATTTTTTTTCTTTTTAAAACTTTATTTTAATTTTATGTCTATGCGTGTATTGCCTGCCTGTAGGTAAGTGCACCTGTGTTGTGCAATGCCCACAGAGTACAGAAGAGGTTGTTGGATCCCCTGGGACTGGTGTTACAGACAGTTGTTGGCTGCCATGTGGGTGCTGGGATTCGAATCCGGGTCTTCTGCAAGAACAATCAGTGTTCTTAACCGCTGACCCATCTCTCCAGCCCCATCAACCCCTATTCTTTTAATGATAAACCAATGTTTAATTTTATCAAAGTGAACAATAAATCAATTTTTCCAATGAAGCTAAAGCTGGAATTTTTGGAGTAGCTGAGAATAAACCATAGTAGAAATTTGATTAGTATAATCTGAATCAATAACATTTGTACAAATAAAACTTTTGTAATCTAAACCAAACATTTTTCTGGTTTCCATGAATTTGTGGAGATTTAAAAAAATTTTTTTCTATTACATCTAAAGTGATAAGTAAATTGTATTGTTCTAGGACTAAGGA
>NW_008359996.1:2325345-2328527 GCF_000622305.1 Nannospalax galili | reverse complement strand
CTTGTAGCCCCAGCTGTCCTGGAACTCACTATGTAGACCAGGCTGGCCTCGAACTCACAAAGATCTGCCTGCCTCTGCCTCCTAAGTGCTGGGATTAAAGGTGTGCTCCATCACACCCGGCCTTTTTTTTTTTTTTTTCCTACAAAAACTTTATTGAGAATTTCATACATGCATGTAATGTGTTTTGACCAAATCCATGGCCACTCCCTCCCCTCCAACATTCCCCACCTCTGAAGAGGTAACTAAAATCTTTTAAGGATTAGATACAAACTCCCAAATGCTTTCGACATTTTTGGCCTTTGGAACAGAGTACTAACAGAGTTACTAACAGGCCCAAGGACATTTTGACTTTTAGCTAAGAAACTGGCTACTTTTCTTTGGGGTCTTTTTACTCTGCCTAACCAATTCCTACCTCCTATCATGCCATCCTCTGAAGGGGTCACCCAAATTGCCAATAGGGAATAGGGACACAGACCAGTCTGGCTTCTTCCATGCTGAACAGGGACACAGGGTGATGCAATTGGAGTACCCCTTCAATGGGTCTATCTAAAAGACTCCCAAATTGCATAACTCTTGTCTCTAAGAGGAAAAGAAAGTCATCAAATCATTAATAGGAGATGTGAAAGAGAAGTAAAGGCAAGAGTAATTAGCATTACAAGTTCTAGATAGGAAACTAGAAAAAAGTCAGAACAGGGCAATTTTCAAATGTTCATATGCGAGTCCATTGGAGTTTTTTGACAAGGACTTCCAAAAGCATCCATCTATTGGGTTCTTCCTCATTTTTCTTTTGTCTTCCAAGTCTGGACTAATTGGCTGGGAAGAGTGGCTAGATACTCAAGTGAGGGTCCAGTGACCCTGCTTGGCACTCATTTAATGAATGAGCAAAACTGTCAACAAGCCCAATTGTGACTATGTTTAGTGATCAGGCTCAGCCGAAGTCATGATGATGCCTTATTTCATGCAAAAGGGACTGCTGTATAGCATCATCTTATTAAAAGGACCTGGAATTTAAAAGGATTTGGTGCTAGGAGCCACATATGAGGGAGAGCATACGTCGTATGTTTTTCTGAGTCTGTGTTACTTCGCTTAGTATAACAGTTTCTAGATCCATCCATTTACCCGCAAGTTTCATAATTTCATCTTTCTTTACTGCTGAATAGACCACCGTTGTGTAAATATACCACATTTTTGTTAACCACTCGTCAGTTGAGGGGCACTTATGTTGCTTCCATCTCTTAGCTATTGTGAAAATAGCAGCAACAAACATGGATGTACAAGTGTCTCTACAATAGGATGAGTCCTTTGGGTATATACTAAAGAGCGGTATAACCAGGTCATATGGTAGGTTCATTTTTAGTTTTTTAAGAGCTCTCCACACTGTTTTCCATAGAAGCTGCATGAGTTTGCAATCCCACCAGCACTGAATGAGCGTTCCCCTTTCTCCACATCCTCGCCAGCATTTTGTATCGTTTGTTCTCCTGATCCTAGCCAGTCTGATTGGGGTAAGGTGATATCTTAGGGTGGTTTTAATTTGCATTTCCCTAATTATCCTTGACAACATTTGGTATCATTTGTTCTCTTGATCTTAGCCAGTCTGACTGGGATAAGATGAAATCTCAAGGTGGTTTAATTTGCATTTCCCTAATTACTAATGATGTTGAACACTTTTAAAGATGTTTCTTAGACATCTTTATTTCTTCCTTTGAGAACTTTCTGTTTAGATCTTTAGCCCATCTTTTAATTGGATCATTTGGTTTCTCGATTCTTTGTTTTTTGAGTTCTTAATATATTCTGGATGTTAAACCTCTGTCAGATGTGTCACTGGTGAAGATTTTTTCCCATTCTGTGGGTTTTCACTTTTTTTTTATTGTTTCTTTTGCTGTACAGATGCTTTTTAGTTTAATGAGTTCCCACTTATTGATTCCTGACCTTAATTCCTGAGCAACTGCTGTCTGATTTAGAAAATCCTTTTCTACACCTATGTCCTATAAGTTATTGCCAATATTTCCTTCTAATAGTTTCAGGGTTTCCAGTTTCAAATTGAGGTCTTTGATCCATTTGGAGTTGATTTTTGTGCAAGGTGAAAGATAAGGATCTAGTTTCATTCTTCTACAGGCGGAGATGCAGTTTTACCAGCACCATTTGTTGAAGATGCTGTCTCTCCTCCATTGTGTGTTCTTGGAACCTTTGTCAAATATCAGGTGGCTGAAATTGCATGTACTCAGGTTTGGATCTTCAATGATGTTCCATTGATCTATGTGTCTGGTTTTGCACCAATACTATGCTGTTTTTATGACTATGGCTCTGTAGTATACTTTGAGATCTGGTATAGTAATCCCCCCAGCATTGCTCTTTGTGCTCAGGGTTGCTTTAGCTATTCGGGGTCTTTTGTGCTTCCATATGAATTTAAGGATGGATTTTTCTAATTCTGTGAAGTATGTCATGGGGATTTTGATTGGCATTGCATTGAATTTATATATTGCTTTTGGAAGGATGGTTATTTTAAAAATATTAATTCTTCCAATCCATGAACATGGGAGGTCCTTCCATCTCCTGGTGTCTTCCTCAATCTTTCTTTAATGATTTAAAAATTTTATTGTAGAGATCTTTGGTGCCTTTGGTCATATTTATTCCAAGATATTTTAATTTTTTTACAGTAGTTGCGAATGGAAGCATTTCCCGGTATTCTTTCTCCAATTGCTTGTTATTGGTATATAGAAAGGCTACTGATTTTTGTAGATTGATTTTATACCCTGCCACTATACTGAAAGTGTTGATCAGTTCTAGGAGTTTTCTGGTGGAACTTTTGGGAATCTCCTAGGTATAGTATCATATCATCTGCGAAAAGTGATAGTTTGACCTCTTCTTTTCCAATTAGTACTCCTTTAATTTCCTTCTCCTGTCTTATTGCTCTAGCAAGAGTTTCAAGCACTGTGTTGAAAAGGAGTGGAGATAGTGGACATCCTTGTCTGGTTCCTGATTTTAATGGGAATGCTTCTTATTTTTTTTCTATTTAGAATGATATTGGCTGTGGGTTTGTTGTATATATCTTTACTTATGTTGAGGTATGTTCCCTCCAGTCTAATCCCTTCTAGGACTTCTATCAAGAAGGCATGTAGCATATGTCAAAGGCTCCTTCAGCATCCATTGAAATAATCATGTGATTTTTGTATTTAAGTCTG
>NW_008359996.1:2324094-2325241 GCF_000622305.1 Nannospalax galili | reverse complement strand
ATGTGGTTTGCAAGTATTTTGTTGAGAATTTTTGCATCTATGTTCATTAAGGTTATGGGTCCATAGTTTTCTTTTTTGGTTGTGTCTTTTCCCAGTTTGGGTATTAGAGTGATGCTGGCTTCATAGAAGGAATTTGGGAATTCTCCCTCTGTTTCTATCATTTTGAATAATTTAAGTAGTATTGGTTGGAGGCTGGCTTTGGTAGGCTAAGGCAGACAGCCTGAGAAGGCAGGTTTGGACCTCCATCAGGGTAGCAGTTCAGAGCTCAGCAGAGTGCCAGAGAGTGCCAGGTTCTGGTCTCCAACTACCAGAGGGCCTGAGAACCCAGGAGACTGCCTGACAGCCCCCAGATCCTGTGGTGAGCCTTCCCTAATTGCACCATAGTATCCCCCTACCTGGGATTTTGTGAGGCCCCTCCCAAGGCCCCAGGGGAGATCTGGCTTTGGTAGGCTAAGGCTGAGATCCTAGCAGACAACCTGAGAGGGTGGGTTCAGACTTCCATCAGGGTAGCTGCTTGGAGCTCAGCAGACTACCAGAGAGTGTGGAATTCTGGCCCCCCTCTGGCCTCCCTCTGGCATAGGGTTGACAACACACAGGACTCCTTGAGAGAGCCAGGATCCTGCCTCCACGTGGTGAAGGAAGCCTGAGTATACCTGACTGGAACCTGAATTGGGCTTCTGTGGGTACCCCTGGATAGCTGATCTGAAGCCATCAGTTCCCTCCAAAATAAATCTCCAAAATAAAACCTGAGAGAACATGAAACCTGTATCAACCAGCTTTACATAACCAATAAGGAAAGGACATAGGCACCCCGATAATACAAACAGAAGCATACTACAACTTAATTCTCATATCAGAATCATAAACAAAAGAAATTCACATGCCAAAATCACAAGAAAAAAATAACAAAATGGAAAGCCAAAGCACTTTGTCCACACCAAACTCTACCAGTTTGTAGGAGAGTTCTATAAGGAGAACCCCCTAGAGATAACCCAGGACACTGAATTTAAAAGAACAATCATAAACATGACCAAGGAACTCAAAGTATTTAAAGAACACTCAAACAAACAAATCAAAGAACTAAAAGAAGATAGGGATAAACTTCTGAATGAATGCACAAAAGAGAAACATCGAAAAAAACTCAGGA
>NW_008359996.1:2320935-2322443 GCF_000622305.1 Nannospalax galili | reverse complement strand
AAACAAGAACTTAGCCAGATGTAGAATGTCTGAGATTAGCACGTTCCACTGGATTGTGGTTGAGCTATTTCTTAGAACTCAAGGCTATTTTAACTTTTTACATATTCCCATAAGTGAAAAGAGGTTACTGTTAAAATAGCTATTCTGAGCAAGATTGAGTAACAGGTTAAGTTGCTAATATAGTTCAGATATCTGAAATCATGGGAACCTCCAAAGTTAAACCAAGAAGAGATCAATAGTTTAAACAGACCCATAACATATAAGGAAATTGAAGCAATAATACAAAGCCTCCCAACTAAAAAAAGCCCAGGCCCAGATGGGAGCTATTGCCGGTGCCAGCCAGCCAAGATGGACAGTACCTGAAAGGGGGAGTGAGGATTGAAAGAAAAGGAGACAGGAAAGATGCTTGGGAGGACTGACAGTGAATACTGCAGCCCAGGTTTATTTCAGCTCCACCTTTTTACACAGAAGAACTCAATTAGTTACAACAGCTGTTTTCCCACCTGTATCTGAGGGTCAAGGAGCAGGTCAGATCAAAGGCTTCTTTGATCCTTTTGTTTACGACTATTGCCTCCAGGTCAGGTATTGTGAGGCTCTCCACATAAACACATCCCTCCTGAATAGGCAGATTAAGTACTGGTATGCATAACACAAACTCAGTAAACAAGGCTGCCACAGCTCAATTCACATAATAGATTAGCAGCTCCCGACAAGCTATTATCTTTTTAAAACTCAGCAAGCTCATGTGTGTCTCCATTTCTCTTCTACTTAAACTTTAGTACTTAAAGAGGTTTCCACCCAAGTACATAGCAGTAAAACAGAGCATTACACAAACTGCTGTTACTATAAACATCTTTATATGTTTCCTATAAACATCTTTATATGTATGAAATAAGTAATAATAACTTCTGTTGGAAATATTTCATTCCCTAGCTGTTCTCAAAGACACAATGCCTTTATTATAAATGGGGCTTTTCCATTGCCTTCCTCTGCTCCGAGTCAGGGAGGGCAGCCTGTCCCAATACCTTTCAGAGGACATTTTGAGAGAACATGCTTGGATCTGAACTGGAAGGGCCAAATCCCATCTCCAGAGCCAGCTTCTCAGTGAGTTTAAACAGCATATAACAAATTGCCAATATACAAAAAGGCATTTTTTTCTCTTTAAAATTGAACCTAGTGGCTTGTACTGGTTTTTATCCTCCTTTAAGCCTGTATGTGTACCCCAATTGCTTGGGGACAAGAATTGACAAAAGTCATAAAAATTTTGAAGGGTCATTTTCTTTTGTCTCTAAATTTTATAAGCTCGTGAGTATGTGATAGTTAGCACTCATAATCAAGGAGAACTCAGCTAACAAAAGTATCTGCCTTTACTATCATTTTACTTGAGTTTCTCCTTTGCTATACTTGGAGTGACTGATAAAACTTATGTGCATAATTAGTTTGTGTCTGTCAGACAATTTGATAAACTTAAGTATCCCCTCTCTTATACTTTACATTAGAGGCTATTC